>NW_026942680.1:300000-470376 GCF_024139115.2 Armigeres subalbatus | reverse complement strand
CGGGGCTTTGAAAAGTGTCAACGAAAAAAACACGGTTTTTGAGTGACATGAACAACTGTCACACGCAAATTTTATGCAGCGATCAAAACATCTGCGAGGGAGAAGAAACTCCAATTTTCACTCTAATACGATTCTACTTAATTTTGGATAGCAAATTACACAGCTGAAATATCATCTAAAATTTATATGTACACTAATAAAATTGACCTTTCCCGTCAAAAACTTTAATTCGCTCAATCGATTCTTTGGCTTATTTAAGGTCAACTTTCTCAAAGAACCCATATTGTTGACGTGACAACAAAATCAAAACAAAAACCGAAAAAGTGCTGCACGTGTAAACCGGCCTGAGAAATTCATCCGATGTTCGTGCAAAATAGGGCCAATTAAAAAAAATAGCACTTTTTCGATTTTAAAAATAGTTGGTGGCTTTAAAAAATATGGGTTCATTGGGAAAGTTCACCTTAAATAAGCCAAAGAATCGACTGAGACAATAAAACGGGATACAATTTTTGATGGGAAAGGCGAGACCTCGGGCGAGACAACATAATATTAACTTTCAAGACAAAATTTTCAAAACGACTTACATATCGGCTTTTGTAAACAAAGATTCTAACGACGATTTGACAAATATGATAGCTGTCCCACGCAAACCAACACTATCAGTAGGCAGGTGAAGGATTCCGCTACCTGTTGATGGTGTTGGTTTGCGTGGGAGAGCTATCATATTCGTCAAATCGTCGTTTGAATCTTTGTTTACAAAAGCAGATAAGTCGTTTTGAAAATTTTGTCTTGCTTTTAACTTTTAAAACTATATTAACTTAACTTTTCAAAAGGACCTAAGTAACATTGTTTTCATGAATTAATTTGAGTAGTGCAATCAAAAGCTTTTATGTTGGTCTGTTGATCGCGCTACTCAAATTAATTCATGAAAAAAATGTTACTTAGGACCTTTTGAAAAGTTAAGCGAGATATATGAAAATCGTGTTGAAAATACTATAACCCTCATATGAAAAAAATATTGATGTTCATAAGATTCTCTTACGAAATTCTTTATGGACTCTGAATAAGCTTAATATTTTCATAAGACAAACTTATGAAAATCATTCTCGTTCATATAATACACTGTTTATAAGAAAATCGTAAAATCGTATAAAGCTTATAGGTTTTTCTTATAGCAAATAAACATAAGATATTTGTACACTGAGGAAAAAGCACCTATGACCGTCTTATACTAAAGACACACTGGTGGTACAAGTACCACGGTTATATACCCTAGTACATATTGTACCATGGTTTTCCACGTTGTACCAGCATGGTACAAGGTGACACACTAGTGGTACAACTTGTACCATGGTACGAATACCATCAGTGTGTCATTAGTATTACTAATGACACACTGATGGTATTCGTACCATGGTACAAGTTGTACCACAGGTGTGTCGCCTTGTACCATGCTGGTACAACGTGGAAATCCATGGTACAATATGTACTAGGGTATATAACCGTGGTATACCACGGTCCTTGTACCACCAGTGTGTCTTTAGTATTAAGTTTTGCTTTTGAAATGGGGACATAAGAAATAATTATGATGTTCATAAGAGCGTCTTATGATTTGCAACCGCAATGAGAAGTATATTATTGTAAAAATCCCACCTTATCGAACGCGACGATTTGTAATCGTCGCCAAGCAAATCGTCGCCAAAATCGT
The DNA here is from genome assembly GCF_024139115.2 of Armigeres subalbatus. Classification (NCBI taxonomy): domain Eukaryota; kingdom Metazoa; phylum Arthropoda; class Insecta; order Diptera; family Culicidae; genus Armigeres; species Armigeres subalbatus. Next base: position 468,668 of record NW_026942680.1, on the reverse strand, counting down.
CGCAAACATATATGTCATTTAATCTGTCATAACAATTCGCTGCTCGCAATGACAGATCATCGCCCGGATTGTTTTCTGGTGTCTTTCAATTTGATTTCGATAAATAAATTGATTTTTATTTCTCATTCATATTGAAATCGTGAGTATATTGCGATTTTTTTCACCATTTAGACTCCTATGATAAAAATTTCGTCTTACTCAGATTTCGCTTTCGATTTCGCTGCTGGCTACCGTGCGCATTTCACTTGAAGATCGTGACAGCTGCCGCAAGCCCCCTCATGTTTACATATTTTTTCATTGTTCTCAGCTCTCCAGCTGATCATGTTTACACAACAAAACCAGCTGGTGCTTCGATGTTTACATTCAGTCCCATTGTTCTCAACCGACCACGTGCTTGACAATCAAGGTAATCTATGGAAAGATTGTCGAAAATGCCTTGAAATACAAAATTGACAACTCTTGAATTTCGTAGAGCGAATCTAATCATTCGTGGAAAATACAATAAAATACTATAAACATATTTCGTTTGTTGAGTTTTGTGTTTTATTCTAGAAAATGTCCAACATTATTTGGCAAAATGTTCGGCGCCAACGTGCGAGCCTAAACACAAAATATCATTGCATTTACGGATATTTTTTCTTGGGATTATCAAGGCAACGGCTTTGTGAAATTTATTGTAAAAGTAAATCTACAGTCAGCGCTTGGATCACGTCCTATAAAAAAACGGTGTTCTCGGAGAAAAAGAACGGAAGTTGGTTAACAGAAAGTTTGGGATAGCGAAACGGCAGTGGCTTGTGAAATTGTACATGACTGAACCAACTCTGTTCCTAGACGAGGCACAGAAACGGTTCTTTCACAAGTTCGGAACACCCAAGGGGTGAGACGCTGAGCACAATGTTCCAAGCACACATTTTCAGACTTTGATTCAGAAGTGTGGCACACTGGGGCACAATTTTGACATTTGAAGGATTTTAATAAAAATACTGGCAGCCTTGCCAAATTTTGTTTTGATTTGTTTTCAATTACGTAGGGCAATTTACCCAATAATTGACGGTAATTAAAATCTCAATACACAGAAAGAAAAACCATTATTAAAATTAAAAAAACCATTGGTAAATTCAAAAAGTTGCGTTGGTTCTTTTTCGTAGAGAGTTCGATATGTTTAAAATAAAAGTACGCCAACTTTTGTAATCAACATGATTCAAAAGTCGCGTGCCGCTCTGAAATTAAAAGTTTAAACATTCAAAACTAAACTGTACAACTGTCAAATAAAAATGTTCACACTGTAAAAAATAGGGCGAAATATTTTCATTCAGAAACGAAATTATTCATTCGTTATTAAAGAAACTGTCCCATTCCCCCTCGTACTCTTCAATCATCTTTCCATTATAAATTTAAATAATCTAATCGCAATGATACTTTTATTTTTATTTCATGATTTCAAGCAGTTTTTCTAGATGATGTAGGTTGCAGCATTTCAACACGGTGGCCACTGTGATTGCCCCAGAACGAGATCCGGTCCCTGGCTGGGGTTTGGTTGGAAATCGAAGCCGTCTGGGAACATTGCGCCATACATTTCCTATGTCCTGTAATTGAAAAGAAAATCTTGCATTAATATCTTTAGCTCGCGCCATTGAAGCACCGGAGCAGGACGCTGTTTTGATTAGGAAAACTTGTTAGCTACAGTATCAACACTTTTTATATTTTAGTCAAAATAATACAACTTACCTCCGATTTTTGTATATTGATTTGGACTGCACGAATTCGAGGCATTGAATTTAAAGAACATCCGAAAACACTTTCCCGCATAATTTTGAAAAGCAACAGTTTTGCTGTCGTATCCGCTGTTGTGATCGTTTGAACGTCTCAGGTTTGAACTGGTGAGGGAAGAGGCGTTGACAGCTCGACGGTGATAGGTTGAGAATGCACTATGAGAATATTTATCAGATGAATGGACAAAAAAGTTTTTTATAATATATTTAACTATAATTATATTTACTGTATAAATATTATTTGTAAAAATTGTACGTGCGTTAGTTTTAATATTCATGTGTAAACAAACTAATTATATCCAGCTTTTTACGCTTGCCATAAATCAACTATGGTAATAAATTTCTGACACATGCCTTGTACAGTTTTTATATCGATATCGCAGTTGCCTAGGATTCAAGCTAAACAGTTTACATTCATGTCAAAAATTTTCATCTTGTTTACTTTAAGATGATGGGTCGTGGATAATGGAATATTCAATTATTTTGGGGTAATTTTATATTAATTTATTATATTATTCTAGGTTTATGAGTGCAGACAATCTTTTCCAAGACACTGGATAACGAAGGTAATATAAGGCAGACGAGTATAGAAAGATTGTATTTGGAGCTTCCCGAATATTGATACTACAATAACTTTTACAGGGTCGCGTTTATTTCATTGCTGACAAAACCCTCGCATTCTAGTTGGTATTATAATAGCATTCTGCTTTTGCTCTCAGCATTATAAGTATACGTAGAACTAGAAAGTTACATAAAGACAATGTCGTTTTGCTTCTACGCCCATTTCAACATTGAAGGGCCTCTTTTACTGGATTTTCTATTTCAACACTTGCATGCATAAGTTTGAGATAACCTTCTAATAAAGATGACAGAGTTTATAACAAATATCTCTGTAGTTTTTGTTTGATTGGTGATCAACAAGTGTTTGATATTCAAAATCCTTTTAAATAGTTCGAAATGGCGTAGAATTCTACACATTTTTATACCAGGCTCTTGATTGATTCAATATTATTTTAGAAAATACATTTAAATATTTTTACGACTCACATGTGTCAAAGAATTATCATTGACGACGAATGAAAAATCCTTATATGGGAATAGATAAATTGGTGTGAGACACATTGGGACGATTTTCCGCGTGTATTTTGAGGGATGGAATTTGTAGAATTTTAAAATGTTGAGTCGAAAACAACGTTTTATGAAAAACTGCTTGACGACCACCTTCCGGATGAAAAAATCACGATATGTGGGCTGTCTCAAACTAAAAATTGATATTTACACCAGAATAATGTTGAACCGTATTTTAAAATGAAGGTTCATAAAAAAACAGTCTTCCAAATGAAACGGTCCAGGAAAGAGTATTGCAGGTGCTTGCATTTCCTAAAAAGAATAATAAATTAGTTAATATACAATACGATAATTAAACGATACAAATCGAAACATATTTGCTAGCTCAATATTTTTGACAATTGAATTGTTTTGCATAAATCTATGCCTACTAGAACAGCGCTATAAATCTGTACACAGTAAATGTCAAAATTAGTATACCATAGTTGATCCCTTGCTATAATAAAAAGCTGGATAGATAAGGCCAAGCATTCAAGTGATGTTTAAGTTATTTATTTTTTTACCATCTATATTTTTACCATGCTATAGTGCCGATGCGTAACGGAAACTTATCTTCATTTGTCTTTCTTTTTGTTTTCTTTTTGCTTGGTTTATCATTGAGTTATTTGACAGTTCTACTATTTTAAGGTTGAATGGAAGAACTTTTAGTTTTACAATGGGAACATGAAAAAAAAACTTTCAAACGAAAAAAATCACTTTGATTTAGACCAAATAAATTTTCATTTTTAAGAAATCAGAGCTCTTTTCAAATGGAAAGTGCAAAACATTCTGTAAAACCATGTTTGTTTTTTGTGTGTAGGAGCTATATTTTATTACGGCAGTTTTATCATAAAGTTCTTTAGATAATAGTCATTAATAGTTATATGTGATTATATTGAACTTTATTGAGCACGAAAAGCTCAATTCATCGGCAACATCGGCAAGAGGAAGAATATGAAAGCAAAAAGATATAGGAATCATACAGTTTCGATGAGAAATGAATGGGATCAGCCAGAACGGTAAGATTCATACAAATAATATAATCCTGTATTATTTTTGTTTATAAAAAAAAAGGGAAGAGTACCAAAAATTGTCATTTATTGTTAATTATTGAAAACCCCTATCGGCCTAACTTGGCACTTTTCAATTCTCGAATAATTCATGAAAGTATAGAAGTACGGACAACAAAATTTTACGATTATATTGCGATTTTTTTCACCATTTAGACTCTTATGATAAAAATTTCGTCTTACTCAGATTTCGCTTTCGATTTCGCTGCTGGCTACCGTGCGCATTTCACTTGAAGATCGTGACAGCTGCCGCAAGCCCCCTCATGTTTACATATTTTTTCATTGTTCTCAGCTCTCCAGCTGATCATGCTTACACAACAAAACCAGCTGGTGCTTCGATGTTTACATTCAGTCCCATTGTTCTCAACCGACCACGTGCTTGACAATCAAGGTAATCTATGGAAAGGTTGTCGAAAATGCCTTGAAATACAAAATTGACAACTCTTGAATTTCGTCGAGCGAATCTAATCATTCGTGAAAAATACAATAAAACATAAAAAAAGATATTCCACGAGAGTAATCTTGCTTTTGACTTATGAACAAAAAGAAACATAGAAGTAGTGAATTGTTCACTTCACCATAACGAAACTTAAAACTAATTCATTTCAATTTCAATTAGATGTCTACTTTATCTCCATTTACCCTATGTCTAATCACCGCACCGAAACATCCAGAAGCTGAGATTTTTACGGCGGTAATGAATAAATGCTATTATTTTCTATAGGGTTTGTAGAATGAAAGGATTAGTTCCGGATGGGAAGAGCCCCGAAAACTAACACTTTATTAGATTTAGCTTCAGAATCAGAAATGAATTTGATACCTAATTTTCCAAGTAATTCTCTCAGTCGTCATGCCAATGTGTGTGACAGGTGTTGGTGATTGTCGGAATCGTTTTTTGGATTCCGATTAGGCAACTTAAAGGTACATAAGGACAGATGAAACGTTGAAATCCACTTCATGGAGTTATGCACAAAAATCATCTTGCTGCAAAACTAATGTCTTCCCCCTGCGATACGAGGCGAGAAGAACCGTTCCAAACTCAAAGCCTGTTGTGCGGAATTTCTTCCATCTTTTTCCGCGCGCATACTTACTTACTTGATACTTGATGGGCTACAGCTCTTCGATGAACCTACGCCGAATGGAGTATCCTTCTCCACTGGACTCGATCCTGGGCCAATCGCTTCCAGTCGCCCTGAACATTGAGCGCCCTCAGGTCCTCTTCGACTGCAAAAAGCCATCGTGTACGCGGCCTTCCACGAAGCCTGCGGCCTCTTCCGGGTTCTCTACTAAATATTATCTTCGCTTGACGTTCTTCCGGCATACGAACAACGTGACCAGCCCACCGTAGTCTGCCGTGTTGTATAAGCAATAATATCCAGCCCTTTATACACCCGGTACAATTCGTGATTCATGCGACGCCGCCAGATACCGTTCTCCTGTTTACCGCCGAGTATTGTCCGCAGCACCTTACGCTCAAACACTCCGAGAGCTCTCCGATCAGCCTCCTTTAACGTCCATGTCTCCGCGCGCATATTCATATAAAATACGCTCTTATTTAGAATCCATCCTGGGGAGAGGAACATCTCAATGCGACCGCGGCTGGCTGATGTTATCATCCGAAAATATGAAGAAAATTAGTCGGGAATTGAATTCACATCGAGAATCTTGATGCTTTTTTTATCCTATCACAGAAAATCTGTTGAGTGTTTGACAGCCGATCAGCTTGATGTTTCGTTTGCAGTGTTGCCAAATTTTGCGTATTGTCAAAATGACAATATTTCATATTTCAGGTGAGGCACAATTTATGGCACAATGTGGCACAGATAATCACATAGTAAAAAACGAACACAAATTAAATTGTGCTCAGCGTCCCACCCCTTGGTGCTATACATAATGAATATGATTGGATTTTTGTCAGTGAACGCATTTACTGCAACTTTGAACATGGTGTAAAACTAAACAGGATTTGAAACTTTGCTTCTGCATAAATTTCAACTTAGACAGCCTCGTAGACAGCAAACATGAGTGTTATTCATTCGCTGCTCATAAATAATAAGGTGGATCTTGTTGTTTCATAAGGGCATTAGAATTGTATGAGGTTTAGGTGTGCCCACATAAAGATAATATCATGCGTATCATCTAAAAAATATGTCTCCAAACCACATAAACTTTTAGTTTATTTTAATCATTCATTTGGCACCCAGTATCCGAGGCTTCCCCTTGAGCCCCAAACGCAATTCAGCGGAACGGCGACGGAAACGGAAAATTAGACAGAAAATAGACAGTATCCCCCCGCTTATCCGGAACTCGCTAATCCGACGACTTGTTAGTTCGGATCTGGCTAATTCGGAATTTTCCGGATTAAAAAGTATCAACACCCATTTGAACACAATATATGCTGTCAGTTTTCAAATTTGTGCTGTGATTTTGTTTTGATTCATTTGTATGGAGTCAGACTAAAGCCCCAAACGCAATACAACGGAACGGTGACGGAAACGGCAAATTTGACAGTTACCCCATATATTTTCTGTCAGATTTTCCGTTTCCGTTGCCGTTCCGTTGTATTGCGTTTGGGGCTTAACGAGAGAAACCTCGATATTCCGGCCATACATTTGTCGGATCAGCGGGAGGATACTGTCTAGATTGCTTTGAGAATAGGTCGTATGTGCAAAAGAGAGACTCTCTTTGATCACGCTCTCTTTCGCTAATAGATCGACTAGTTTTGCATTTTCTGCTACATTTTCACTACAGCACGCTAAACAAAGCTATTGTCTTTAGATATCTGCCAAGAAATCCAGAGTAAACTTTTGTATAGTTTTGTAATAAACGAAAAAGAATGGAACCAAAGAGAGGCTCTCTTTTGCACATACGACCTATTCTCAAAGCACTCTAGGTATGTGGTAACCAGAACCGGATTTAGCCGGAATGGGGCCCCGGGGCCGACGGTATGTGGGGGCCCCAAAATGTACAAAAAAGGTTGGTTTTGGTACATAAGATTTGTGGCCCCCCCCCCCGGCCCCCCATAAATCCGGCCCTGGTGGTAACTGTCCAATTTGCCGTTTCCGTCGCCGTTCCGCTGTATCCAGCTTTTCGCCCACGGTAATGGCTCTGTGGGTTTAAAAGTGTATTCGTCCCTGTACTTCTTTGACATCTGGCTTGGGTTTGACATTCCGTTTTCCTCCTGTTCCAGGATGAGACCTGATGAGACGAGAGGGTAATCGAATTGTCAAACCCAAGTTAGATGTCAAAGAAGTATGGGGACGGATACACTTTTAAATCAACAGAGCCGCCATTACCGTGCTTCCGTTTGCTATGGATTAAGAAATTCATCCTCTATCCGATCCATGTCACATAGGACCGATCCGGATTACCTGGTTATCGGAGTTCCGGATTTGCTAGACCATGTCTCAAAAATGGAGAAGTTGATCTTATAGAATCCAAATGATGATTTCTTGTACCCTGAGCTACCAGTTTCGCAGAAATTTCGAGGATTATGACTTACCAACGTATTAGGACCACGTGATCATATGGACTCGGAACGGACATCCCGGAATAGGTTCCCGTGGGCCCTATAGTGGCCGCAAATTCATTCCTGGCAATATGGGTATCAAAATTCTTGAAATTGTTTCGGGAACATGTTATTCATATAGTTGAAACCATAGGATGGATATGAACCGGAACGGTCATTCCGGAACAGGTTCCCGGAGGGCCCGTAGTGGCCAAAAACTCATTTTGAATAAACCCTAGCAATATGGGTATCAAAATTCTTGGAATTGTTCCGAAAACATGTTTTCCATGTAGTTGAGACCATAGGATGGATATGAACCGGAATGGTCATTCTGGAACAGGTTCCCGGAGGGCCCGAAGGGCCCTTAGTGGCCAAAAACTCATTTAAAATAAACCCTGGCAATATGAGTATCAAAATTCTTGGAATTGTTCCGGAAACATAATTTCCATGAAGTTGAGACCATAGGATGGATATGAACCGGAACGGTCATTTTGGAACAGGTTCCCGGAGGGTCCGTAGGGGCCAAAAACTCATTTAGAATGAACCCTAGCAATATGGGTATCAAAATTCTTGGAATTGTTCCGCAAACATAATTTCCATGTAGTTGAGACCATAGGATGGATATGAACCGGAACGGTCATTCTGGAACAGGTTCCCGGAGGGCCCGTAGTGGCCAAAAACTCATTTAGAATAAACCCTGGCAATATGGGTATCAAAATTCTTGAAATTGTTTCGGGAACATGTTATTCATATAGTTGAAACCATAGGATGGATATGAACCGGAACGGTCATTCTGGAACAGGTTCCCGGAGGGCCCGTAGTGGCCAAAAACTCATTTAGAATAAACCCTTACAATATGGGTATCAAAATTCTTGGAATTGTTCTGGAAACATATTTTCCATGTAGTTAAGACCATAGGATGGATATCAACCGGAACGGTCATTCTGGAATAGGTTCCCCGAGGGTCCGCAGGGGCCAAACACTCATTTAGAATAAACCCTGGCAATATGGGTATCAAAATTTTTGGAATTGTTCCGGAAACATGTTTTCCATGTAGTTGAGACCATAGGATGGATATCAACCGGAATGGTCATTTTGGAACAGGTTCCCGGAGGGCCTACAGTGACCATAAATTCATTTGGTAGAATCCCTGGCAATATGGGTATCAAAATTCTTGTAATTGTTCCGGAAACACGTTTCCATGTAGTTGAGACCATAGGATGGATATCAACCGGAACGGTCATTCTGGAACAAGTTCCCGGAAGGCCAGCAGGGGCCAAAAACTCATTTAGAATAACCCCTGGCAATATGGGTATCAAAATTCCGGGATCGCAGTAAGCATCGGCATCGAACGGTTGTGATTTTCCGCGTCCTGTCGTTTTTCATTGAAAATTTTGAAAAAAAAAATATTGAGGAACTCTTCCTTTTTTATTCAATACCTAACTATAATTATAAATACGTAACCATGATTTTCAAGATTGAACAGATTGAAATGGAATTAATTGGATTTTTCAATTCGTTGTCTATCAAACTGATTTTCCTATATTTTTAAGTGAAATCGTATTTTCAGTGAAGTTTCTCCGATTAGTTTATAAAGGGTATCAAAAATAAGCACAATGAAATATAAGGAAGAAGTGAAGCAGACGTAATTTTTTGACACAAAGGTTTACGTCGACTAAAATTTAGGATATCGTGGGAGTTCAGGTTAATGTTCGGTAACTTCCGTTCTGGTTAACGTGTCTCAAGCTAATGGTACTAATTGGATGCTGGGCAAACTTTGTCGGATCTCTCGCAGAAGCAATTCAAGAGCCTTGTTCACTTCACAATTCTTTCCGGACATCGAATATTAGAAGTTGGTACTAAATGTTGATCGTCTTTGAGAAATACACGTGGTATGTATGTGGATGCTTTCTTCGGCTTTTAGAATGTTTGCAACAACAAGGTAAGTAGCAAATAATTTCACACTTGTTTCCAAATTCATTTACCGTGGACCCCCGTTAATTTGACCGTTTTTAGTTTGAACACTTTTTAATTTGAACCCCGTTAATTTGAACATCGTTCAAACTAAAAATGGTTTAAATGTCAAACCCAACATGATAAACAAACTCAAACGAAAAGTGCATAAGTGATAACAAGAATTATTTTGTTTTGATTATCTCGCTTATTAAAAAGCAATCTGCACTAAAATCCAAATTCTACAGAATAATTCTTTTAGGGACGATGGTGTCTTAACTCATTACATACCAAATTTGTTGTGAATGCAATCAGTTTGATAGACAAAAAGAAATTCACAAAATGTAAAGCTGTATATAATGTATATGGAACAATCTATTTTTAGATATTAGTGCAACGACCCGGTATTTCCGATCCGGAGTCATTTCCAGACCCCTCTCATAGACCATGAATATATCGACAAAATCATAATTTGACCACACTCCACCGTACTCTCCCCCGTGATTAGGGCTCGTTTACACATAACTCAAAATGGCGATTCTTAACCCCAACTCTCCCCTACGTCACAATTTTTGTATGAAATGTTTAATTGGTGTATGAAAAAGTTACATATTGGGTTTCGCTTTTTACTAAGGGCATATATTAATATGACTACTTAATTTCAATTGGGATCGCATAACTGGAAGGGAAAATTAATATATTTTATATTCTTTCTCGTTTCAGAGAGCGAACAATGGTGCTTAAACCTAGGCTAATTACCCGAGCAGCACAAGTCAGACTAAAATGGTTGCAGCAACTTGATAGTGACCAAATCTAGTCGCATATCCGTTGCAGTAATCTATGTGGGACATGTGTGATACTTGGGTAGCCAGGGCAAGTTTAATAGCTTCGCCCCATCCCAGGACAATTAACAATGGAGTGACAAAAATTTCTTAGCATGGTCACTCCCAACGTCTGTTTAAACGCATTGTATCACTTGCTTATGATGATATTCCTAAACTATATTCCCTACCAACCATCCAACTCCTTGACATCTATGAGGGCGTCGGTGAGTCGCTGGCCTCTCGTTAAGTAGATGTCATATCATCATTTCCTTCCCTTCCTTAGTAACAGAGAAGATGGGCGTGGCCGGCAATGGTAGCTTTCATGCTTTATCATTTTTGACCCCCAATTGGGTTGCTATTAAATCCCAAATAGTAATATCCAGGGTTCGTAAGGCTCACTCAATATCAGGAGCACATGATGCTCCCTCACGAACATTTTCAGGGAGAAATCGCTTTTCGGGAAAGAAAAACAGCCTGGAGAGTGATAACCATTTTTCGCTCACTTCGATGCCGCCACACGTTGGTTTGCTCTTTTTTCTTTGATTTTCGAGTATTTTCGTGGCACCATAAATGCACATGGTAGTAGCTTATGTGGAACAAATAACTTAACGCTTTTATACAGATAGCGTGGTGGTGTGGCTAGAGTAAGCGCATCCCCACAGCTATTATTGTTACTATTCTGGGTTCGAATCCCGGCGCGGCCAAACAATTTTGTAATTGTTCTGCGATAATTCTCGCGAAAAGTGAGTGAGAGGTGAAAAGTGATGAAACGAAAAAGGATTTTCATTTAATATGCAAGATTTTCGTTTATCTTTCAAGGCTAAGTCTAGAGAAAAGATTGATGGGTGAAAGGTGATTCTCAACATAAACAACGAAAAAAGATTTTCCCTTGGCCCGAAAAACGCTTGCTTTGGTCTCATTGAAACGAAAAGTCGAAACCCTGGTAATATCCATAAGCAGTTGGGGTAAGAAAGTTAAAGAAAATACATGACAGCTATCAGTATGCAATCTACGAAATACTCTGTTACAACGCAACGCAACGCAACGCAACGCAACAGAGCCGTCATTACCGTGCACGAAAAGCTGGATTGGATGGGGGTTTATACTAATGACACACCATGGTACCATGGTACAAGAATCTTGAAATGAGTACCATACCAATTATTGTCTTTATTAAAGATAGTCTTGGAATAATTTTCTTGTTCTCTTGTACCATGGTACAAGTACCACAGGTGTGTCCTTAGTATAAGGTGTCACCTTGTACCATGCTGGTACAACGTGGAAAACCATGGTACAATATGTACTGGTATATAACCGTGGTACTTCCCGCATAGTTAAAAACAACATGTTATATGGTCAGAATCATTATTACGATGTAAGATATAGCTTCACAGTTTACGTTGCGGTTATCGAATACTTTTCGATCGATTCAACCATAACTGCTCGACAACATCACTAAATGTCAACATATAACATGCTGTCTCTAAAATGTTCTTTATTTCCTGCATTATATGTCAACATTTTATCATACTGTTGTGCGAAAATTTTTCACGCGAAAACAGACGATTTTTTATGGTGACATAACTTAACAACCCATTCAACATATTGTTATTTGTCAAATAACCGTACCACAAACTGTTAAAACTTTATATGAGATTGTTCATTTACAGTTGTCAACAGTTAAGGATACTGTTGTCGACCGCACGGGAAAATATCCATGTACAGTTTGTAATTATGCGGGTTGTACCATCAGTGTGTCTTTAGTATTAATTAAGTTTACGTCAAAAAGTACCTAAAATTAGGTACTTTTTTTCTAACCGTGTACACGAGGAATCGAATTCTTATCCCCACTTATTTATTTTCAGCGGCACGATTATTTTTTGCCTTTTTTGACGTTGACGTTTTGTTTCGGATGGTGATGATGTCGGTGCAGGTCCGGGGTAAAGCGCACACAAATTTCCCGCACTCCAGTTTTCGTTCACCTTACTTTAAAATCTTTATTAAATGATATTTTATCGGAAACCAGTTGATGGTACAGTTCAAATTTAAGTTTTTCATAACTGTTTGTTAATTGTTAAACTTTAACTGTTTTCAACTACTATAGTTTTCGAGAAATAAAGAAGATTTTAAAATAGGTTAGGTGAAAACTGTGGTGATGGTGATTTCTGGGTATCTTACCCTATATGTTTTGATATTTTTGTCAGGAAAAAGTGTTGTAAATTTGTTGATAAAGTAAAATTAAATCGCTGTGAAACTCGTAATGATTCATTAAGCAGCATTACAAACCGTTATCTTTGTTGAAATTTATCTTGTTTTGCCAGTATGGGGACATCGGATTGGGATGGTTGGTATTTCGTATCTCATTTATCTCAATGTTTACAATTTTGTTGAACGAGAACATGATTTTCCATTATTTTATCGTAACATCGTAGCTCTTCGGAAGCAAGCCCGTCATCTTGAGAACGATATTGACCTGAAGTTGATCGCATTCAACAAGGTCGGTACCGGAAGCAGTTCGCTGAATTCCGCTGGATCCACTGACACGTCGCCTTTATTGGGGGACCATGTCTTCGAGTCGCTCTCGCTGGAGATCGAGCAGATGCTGGACCAACTGTCAAACATTAACGAGCGGATGGCGGAGATTCCTGGCACCGGCGCTGCCGTTATGCATGTCCTTCAGCGACATCGTGAGATTCTGCATGTAAGATTGATTTTTGTTGTGAAAATTTCTATCAAGAACGCTACAGTGGTCATTTTTCATTAGCATCACAAAACATGCCAACTGCACAAGTCTCAGCTCAATCAGTATCAGTCTAACTAGAGAATTCTTGATAATAGTTTATAATCCTTGCAGGGTTATCGGCAAGAGTATTTAAAAATCCAGGCCAATCACACAACGAGAATGGAACGAGAGGAGTTGCTGCGCGGGTCCGGACTGGGTGGAACAACGTCTCCTTCGACGTCCGGATTAAGCCGGCGGGACATGTATCTGAAGGAAAATACACATCTTCACAAGTAAGAAAAAGTATTCAACATTTTTCGAGCTGAGCGTAACGCAATTATTCGATTCCACTTATGTAGTTCAAGCTCCATGGTCAACGACCAGATTAGCATCGCAATGGAGACGAAGGAGCATTTGTCCTCTCAACGGCAACATATGAAACGCTTCCAAACCAGGATGCACGATATTTCCCATCGGTTCCCGTTGATATCTAGGTTTGTAGTGTACAGATTGTTGAACTCTACGGAACTCAAGCTGAACATGTTCAAATTTTCAGCCTCATTCAGAGAATCAACATTCGCAAACGAAGAGAGTCGCTGATACTTGGAGGAGTGATCGGGGTCTGTACGATTCTTCTGCTACTGTACGCATTTCACTGATCGGGAAACAGGTTGACCAGGTTTGTAGCAATAAATTAATTACTTTTAGCGCATTGCACGTTTTTGTTATTGACAGATATCGCTGCTTTGCGCGAAACTGTAATCACATTTTTAACGGAAACCAAACTAATTGAAGCATTCAGTCGATTGCTATCGGAGGCAGAGATGGTTATCGAAGTTTATTTTGTAGTTAGATGTTTTTAAATTTGGCTGCTCTAATGGACGGCCAAGGTTTGATCAGGCCGCAGTTTATATGTATTTATCGAAAAGATTTAAAAAATATATAATAAAGTAAGGTCGGCACTTGTGATAGGAATTAGACGTAGCATTAGATAATAAATTATAAAGGATATCACAGGTCCTTCTATTCTTGAAAAGATCCACATAAACAATTGAAAATCGTATTTGAACACATTCATGTACCACCACAAGGATTGTTGTATATTGGGCGGATGGGAATGACGAAAAAACATCGAGAACCCGCGGATGCGAATATAATTAACTTTTTATTGTTTTCTTTGTGATGCTCTCACTCCGGTGTATGAAACGGAAATCAATATTCGTTTTTGTTGGCAGGAGTGGGTAGGCTCGTGCCGTTGACAGCGTAAGTGCTGCCAGAACTGCTGCTAGGATATAACAGCTCTTCCCCGCGAAATAAGCTCCTTTCTAGTCTGTTACAAGTCGAGTCTCCGCGGTGGTTTGATCGTTCGCTGCGATCGTCGCAATCCTTGATCTGCTGGCAAGCTCATTGGATTCGCAGATCCACCAGCTTTGGCTGTTTCATTCGAAATTGGCGTTGGCATTCCCGATGAAGGAACGGAAACAGTCGGATTAGAAGGAAGGGATAAGTCCGCGGAAGTATTGATGTTTTCTTCCGTTGTCGAAGTCGGGGGCATATTTGAAGTTACTGCGATAGCGTTGTCGTAGAAAAATTGACAACCGATCTCTTTGCCGCGTGAAGAAGTCACGTCTGTTGGGGAACCCATTAACCCTGCACCAACGCTACGCAGTTGGTCTATATGGCGCTTCCAGACCCGTCCATCCTTAAGTTGTACCATGTAATGTAACTTACCAAGATGTTCTTTAACAAACCCGAATTCCCATTTTTTTCGTGGACGTAGTCTCGAATCGCCACTTTGGCAACCACCGTTAGTTCTCTAACTTTAGACTGAACTTCGCTTCTGTTCGGATCGATTGAAGGAATCATTAGATCTAGCCGTGAGCGGATCTGGCGACCAAAAACTAACATAGGCGGAGAATAGCCAGTAGCCGGGTGAATCATTTTGCGATACGCTAAGAGAATATTGCAAATTTCGCTTTGTATTATAAATTCAGTAGAAAATCGAATTATAGCCGCTATTGAAATTGGATTTTTCTCAATCCATACGTTAAACCTAATTTCGGAAGAAGTGCGCTGTATAGCACATCACCAAATGAAAACAGCGCACCACTTCCGAAGTTAGGTTTAACGTACGAATTGTGAGAAAAATCCAACTTTGTTAGCGGCTATAATTCGGATTTGCACTGAATTGATAATACTTCGGAACGATTGCAATTTAAAGATTTCAATTTCAATTTCATTGTCTGTATGAACCTCTCGACCTGGCCGTTTGTGGCAGGATGATACGGAGCGCTGAATTTGTGGACAATACCGTTTAGTTCCAAAAATGTGGCGAAGTCAGCTGAGGTGAACTGAGGCTCATTGTCACTCACAAAAACTGACGGTAGACCATAAGTACTGAAGAATTCTCTGCATTTGTGGATTGTAGCTTCGGTTGTCATGTTTTTGACTACATATACCATAGGCCACTTTGATAGTAAAAACCCATGAAAGGGCCAGCGTAGTCCGCATGGATACGCTGAAATGGTTCACTGGGCGTTTCCCAACAGTGGAAAGAAACCTTCGGTGGATTAGCCTTAACAGCCTGACAAGAAGCACAGTCCCTAATTAGACCTTCTATATCCTTATCTATTCCTTCCCACCAGCAGTAACTACGAGCGAGTGATTTGATCCTGGACATACCGAAATGCGTTGAATGACGTTCGTGAAGAACCTTCATTCTCATATATACACGACAACCACGCATTATGCAATCTTTCTGTAAACTGAACTGCTCTTGATCTACACCGAATCTAAATTTACCGTCAACTGCTTTAGGGGAAAGTGGGGCAAGATGGCCATACTAAGCGGTAACCCTTGTAAAATAGTGACACTGCTACAAATTCTGCTGATTTCTCCATGAAACACCTTTATGATGACCCGTCTTTGACATAAGTATCAATAAACACTGATTAATAAAGTTTCAGTATCTTATAAACTGGTTTTAAAAAAGCTGTTTTATGATGCCTATATTTACCATATGGGGCAATATGACCACCCCTCGGGGCAAGACGAGCCTGGACCAAAAGCTATATCAAAAGTGTGCTAAATTTATTTAGAATAGGGGACACATTTCTTGCACTTCTATGGATTATGTTCAAATGATGCTTCGTTTAAAAATGTCGTATTTCATGTTGATTTCTTGACAACTGGCACTACGACAATATCAGAATTTGCCTAAAACTAATTTCTACTGTTAAAACCATATCCTTTGTTTTAAATCATCTCTGATTCACACAGAAACTATTTTGATCATTTTTTAAATGCATTTAAGTGTTAGGCGACTCTTAATCCTGGAGATGACCTTGTTCCTATACAGTTGGCAATACCGCCCCAAGCCGACGTGTATCCAAAGATTTATATCCTATCGAACCTAATTACTGTGAATCTCCTCAAATTATTATTGTATATATGCTATAGTTATATAAAAGCTTCGTTAAATATCAATTTGTCCCGAAAAATGAGTAACTTAGGCTTCAATTGTTAAATTATGTAACTAGAAAATTATAAGAAAATTCGAATTTCAACTAAACCATCTTCAAATCAATATTACAAGAACAAGTGAGGTTGTCAAAGTGCATTTTTCAGTTGTATAGCCCTTTTACATTATTGTGAACCATCCCTTGTAATAATAATGTGAATATAATGCTCACTTAAGGCATAATTAACGTTGGCTGTCTTGCCCCATATGGCCATCTTACCCCACTTTCCCCTACCTGTTCTACACTCAGGCAAATTGGCTATCGAATATCATAATTCTGACTTTTGGAAATTTGCAATAAGTTTTGGATTCAAAATTCAAATGGACTCATTATGAAATAAATTTTCATGGTCAATACAAAACATAACATTTTCTTAAGGCACATTTATGAAATTACAATGAAGCATTATAAACGCTGTACGCTACACATGAATTAATCCATAGCCCTACCTTATGAATCGCAGAAGTAGTATTTGGAGGTCATAACCAGGGTTGTTAATCGTTGATTTATCGTTATCGCCGATAAAGTTGATTGTGATCAACGTTATCGGTTGCTACGATAACGATGAATCAACTGAATTATTATCGGAGTTCGATAATTTAACGTAAGTTAACTCGATAATTTTGCGATAATGGGATTACTAGATTACGCAAACAAAGTTGGTGTAAAATTTTGACAGAAGCCGAGAATGGAACAAATTGTTTGCAGCTGGTTGACCAGAGGTAATTGAAGCGGGCACTCTAGAATTATTGTTTAATGCCTGCTACTCTATGAAGCGAAGGGAAAGGAGGTGTTCTGTTGGTGGTTAAGTGTTTTTTTTTCACTATGCAGCATAGGTCTTCCAATAAAAAGATAGCGGAAATTTGCACTACCCAGGCGGATTTACTGAGAGCACATAAAGACTTTCCTTTGTAAAGAATATTCAGCTGGAATCGGAATCCCTCAGCAATATAATACATCTAAGCACTAGAAATTTATTTGATGCACCGATCTGTAACTGTAGTGCTGCATTCCAGGCATAGAGCACCAGTACCGAGTAAATATATTCTCAATATATTGGTGGGTTATCCTTGTCACCTATTCAATATGATTCGGTAAGGCTAAAGAGATTGGTCTACACTGTGAGTCATAAAATAATCATATTACTGGATGCTCCGGATCTTCAAGTAGAAGTTTTGTTAATAATGCTAGATTAAACATTAAGTATAGACATTCACCCTTACTCTTGTTTAAGTTCGAACGCGCTTTTGAACGAAAACTGATGCGCATTCCACGTGGACAGTTTAGGGGGGAGGTGTATGGCAAATATCCACGATCCATAAATTTTTTGTAAAATTTATATGAGCGGATTTCCACGTTGGGAGAGGCGGGTATCTAAACTGACCAAAACCTGTCCACGTGGTATATGGACAGCCCCTAAGGCGATACAATATTTAAAATAGATATTGCAGACACAATTAGTGAATATTTGTACTTTTAACTGTAGTACCTGTTACAGTTAACTCGATAATTATCGATAAATCAACGAATACTCGATAACGATAACGTTGATTCAACGCTCACTTTATCGTCAACGAAGCATCATCGTACAAGCGGTATCGTTATCGAAGTTGGCGTTAAATAAACGACGATAATTTATCGATTAACAACCCTGGTCATAACCATGTCTTATGAATTTCGTTTTTTTTCTTTCAAGAAGTGTCCTAATTAATTCATAATGCAGATTTATGAATTCATTACAGCATTTTGCGATATGTTAAGCGATTCATAATGCTGCATTATGAATTCTTAATTAGCGTATATTGAAAATTTTCTTGAGTTATAAACATGCGTGATTAATGTTAGATGGTAATCAAAATTGTTGTTCATTCATATAGTTATGCATACATGACATGTGATTTCATATTTGCGTTTCGGTTGTATTCGAGGGGGTATGAAAAAATGGGCGATGGAGAACGCGTTTCAAAATATCTTTGAATCTAGATAAAGTTAATTATTTTATTCGAATAAAACACGTTCCTTTTCACATATTGGGCCAATTATTATTTTAACGTTGAACACTATATTGTTCTTCACACCCCCTCGATGATGAATTCAACCGCACTACTTGAAAACTTTGCAATAAGTGAGAACATGATTCTCTTGACAGAAGCGCCTTCCTTCCGATTAGGGTAACTAAAATGAGCATGATGTCTTTCATAAAATGCCTTATGATTTCCTTCAGATCAGCTTTGAACAAAATTTCAAAAGGTGTCTCATGAAATTCAATCCATGCAACAAATAAACAACATACGTCCGCTAATGAAATCTAAAGAGCTGAAGATGGAAAACATGAGAGACTTATGTTTCAAATATTTTCATCAATCTTGTAGGTTCATCATTTGTTCCTTATGTATTTCGCATGTTCATTTGCCTGAGTGTAAGAGCTCGTAGTAATTCGCGAACACTGTCGTCTGACAGAGTGGCTGTGCTTAACTCATCTACTGTAAGTGGTAGCGTGTGTATAGCATTAATCTCAACAGCATCTGGTTCCTCGATTTCTGACTCGGAGTCAGTGAACGATATTGGTAAGCGAGACATGGCATCCGCATTGAAATGATCTGAAGATCGATGATGACGGATTTTATAGTCGAAAGCTTGCAAAAATGTGGCATAATGCTGCATCCGCATCGCAGACATTGTAGGAAGACCTTTGGATTCCGAGAATATCTGACTGATAGGTTTGTTATCAGTAATAAGAGTAAACTTACGACCATATAAGTATTGGTGGAACTTGCGAATACCAAAAATGATCGAATATGCCTCTTTGTCTATCTGGGAATACTTCTGCTGCGTTCTAGATAAAGTCTGTGAAGCGTACTGTAATGGCCGGTCAGTTCCATCAGGGTACTGATGACTGGGTACCGCGCCTACACCTTAAGGTGAGGTATCAGTAGCTAAAATCACCGGAAGCGACGGATCGTAGTGGACTAGGAACCTGTCTGATTGCATTTCCTTTTTAACCAATGCAAATGATTTCTCGCACTCCTGGTTCCAGACAAAAGGAACCTCGTTCTTTAGTAAGTTATTAAGTGGGTAAAGAATCGTACTTAGGTTGGGGAAAAAACGACCGCAGTAAGTGATAAGTCCTACGAAGGATCGAACTTGATCCTTGTTTTTAGGAACCGGCATGTTCTGAATGGCGACCAGCTATGGCAGCTAATGCACGAACACGGTTTTCCGGATAAACTGACACGGTTGATCAAAGCGACGATGGATCGGGTGATGTGCGTAGTTAGAGTTTCAGGGGCATTCTCGAGTCCCTTCGAAACCCGCAGAGGGTTACGGCAAGGTGATGGTCTTTCGTGTCTGCTATTCAACATCGCTTTGGAAGGGGTAATACGAAGAGCAGGGATTAACACGAGTGGTACAATTTTCAATAAGTCCGTCCAGCTATTTGGTTTCGCCGACGACATAGATATTATGGCACGTAACTTTGAGAAGATGGAGGAAGCCTACATCAGACTGAAGAGGGAAGCCAAGCGGATCGGACTAGTCATCAACACGTCGAAGACGAAGTACATGATAGGAAGAGGTTCAAGAGAAGACAATGTGAGCCACCCACCGCGAGTTTGCATCGGTGGTGACGAAATCGAGGTGGTAGAAGAATTTGTGTACTTGGGCTCACTGGTGACTGCCGAAAATGACACCAGCAGAGAAATTCGGAGACGCATAGTGGCTGGAAATCGTACGTACTTTGGACTCCGCAAGACGCTCCGATCGAATAGAGTTCGCCGCCGTACCAAACTGACAATCTACAAAACGCTAATTAGACCGGTAGTCCTCTACGGACACGAGACCTGGACGATGCTCGTGGAGGACCAACGCGCACTTGGTGTTTTCGAAAGGAAAGTGCTGCGTACCATCTATGGTGGGGTGCAGATGGCGGACGGTACGTGGAGGAGGCGAATGAACCACGAATTGCATCAGCTGTTGGGAGAACCATCCATCGTTCACACCGCGAAAATCGGACGACTGCGATGGGCCGGGCACGTAGCCAGAATGTCGGACAGTAACCCGGTGAAAATGGTTCTCGACAACGATCCGACGGGCACAAGAAGGCGAGGTGCGCAGCGGGCAAGGTGGATCGATCAGGTGGAAGATGACTTGCGGACCCTCCGTAGACTGCGTGGTTGGCGACGTGTAGCCATGGACCGAGCCGAATGGAGAAGACTCTTATATACCGCACAGGCCACTTCGGCCTTAGTCTGAATAAATAATAAAAAATAATAATGTTCTGAATGGCGTCGATCTTATCGCGAAGCTTGTGTATCCCAGCTTTATCTACCATGTAACCGCAATAATCGATACGATTTGAGAAAAATTCGCACTTCTCCCTATTAACGCGTAGATTGTATTTACTTAGCCTTCTAAATACTTCTTCTAGTCTACGCAAGTGCGTTTGATTATCAGGACCGGTAACGCGAATGTCGTCGATGAAGACGGTAACCCCAGGGATACCCTGAAGTATTTCCTCCATTAACCGCTGAAAAATAGCTGGGGCGGAAGCGACACCGTACATGAGCCTCGTAGGGCGGAACAGGCCTCTATGAGTGCTCAACGTCAGCAAATCCCTGTCCTCTGGGCGAACCTCCAGTTGCAAATAAGCCTGAGACAAGTCTAACTTAGAGAACGTCTCTCCTCCTGCAACGGTAGCAAACAGTTCTTCAGCAGTGGGAAGCGGATGGTCATCGACAAGCAGATGCGGGTTCAAAGTGATTTTATAATCTCCGCACAACCGTACTCTACCCCCAGACTTTTTTACTGGAACGACAGGAGTGGCCCACTCCGCATGATCCACCCTTTCCCAGATGCCCTCACTGACAAACGCGTCGATCTCCTTATCGACTGCGTCGCGCACTGCAAATGGTACTGCTCTGGCCTTCACGTAAACTGGCCTTGAATCTTTTCGAACCGTCAGCGAAGCTTGAATCCCCTCAATTTTACCTACACGTCCTTCGAAAACATATGAAAATTTATTGAGCAAATCATTTAACGCAGTGGCGGTGGATTGATCATTGCCGCCACAATAGGAAACCGAATGTGTACCGGGTCTAAAAACGCGATTGAAATCCAACTTCAATGCGAGCAACCAATCGCGGCCCAGCAAGGGGTGCCTGCTGGATTCCGCAATGTGCAGGGGCAACGTAAGCTCCTCACCATTTGCAACAACTTTAACCATAATCTTACCGAGTACACCGATATCATTATCGCAGTAGCTTACTAGCCGTGTAGTTGTAGGAAGGATTTTCAAGTCGTAAAAGTATTGTCGTTTGTCTCGTACATTAATAAGGGATACAGGAGAGCCGGTGTCAACTTCGAATGTTAACTCTTTGTGATTGATCGTCAAATCCAAAAGAAACTTACCAGCAAGACCTCGAACCGCATGTAGATGGAATACGTCCTTAATAACGCAAGGTTCTTCCAAGTGGCGTGCGCCATCGGTGCCCCTCTTCTCCTTGAGCTTTGACTGGCACACCTTCTCCAGATGCCCCTTCTTCTTGCAGTGGTTGCAGACAGTGGCCTTATGCTTGCATTTGTCCGCGAAATGTTCAGCATCTCCGCAGCGGTAACAGTGCTTCTTCTGTCCGTCTCATTTGCCGGTCTGGATGGAACTTCTATTCGAACTAATTTGACTAGCCGGCTGGAACGCATTCTTCTTTCTCGCTTTCTTGGATCCATGTTCTATGTGCTGCTCCTCGTTCTTTGATCGGGATCCATGCATCTCGTCGGTTCCACGATGAGACATTTCCATGCCAAACGCAATTTCTTTCGCCTTCGCCAGGGTTAAGTTGCGAACTTCCAGTAACCGCGACTGTATCACACGATTCCGGATGCCAAAGACGAATTGGTTCCTCAGGGCTTTATCCAGATGATCCTCGAAGTTGCACGTTTGAGCGAGCTTCTCCAAATCCATCAAAAAGTCACTCAAAGACTCGTGATCTAGTTGCTTGCGACTGGCGAAATTGAAATTTTCCAGAATTTCTAGAGGATCCGGGCTGAAATGATCCTTCAGAAGTGTTACGATTTCGCCGTAGGTTTT
This sequence comes from Armigeres subalbatus, assembly GCF_024139115.2. Taxonomy (NCBI): domain Eukaryota; kingdom Metazoa; phylum Arthropoda; class Insecta; order Diptera; family Culicidae; genus Armigeres; species Armigeres subalbatus. The sequence goes on along the minus strand of NW_026942680.1, from coordinate 446,109 downwards.
GGTGTGTGGTGCGGCCCTTTTCAGATTATTACAAAGTACGTCGTATGTGGCACCGCCCATGTAGTGGAGTAGGTAATCGCGCCTGTCGGTTGCCTGAACATGGTAAATCCGAAAAGAAATTTCCAGCCTCTCCAACCATCGGTCGAATTTCAATGTAGAAGGGTTGAATGGCACGGCAAATGCTGGGTAAAGCGTACCATTGGTACTTCGCGTACCTGAAGGAATAAAATAGACCCCATCTCGCGGTCCTTAGCCTCTTACCCAGCAACTCCTATCCCTACCTCCCCGCGGTGCTGGCCGGGATACGAGCAACCTTAGGGAAGATCGGGTAACCAACCCCGGTGGGAACTATGGTCGTATGCTGACAGGGAAGGGGGGGTTTGCTCCTCTCCGGAGGTGCAAATCTTATTGAGCGTCTGTTCTCCATGTCAGGATCGGCTCACAACAGCGTCTGTTCTCCATGTTAGGGGCGGCTGATCATCGTCCGAGTGCCAGCGAGGGACTCTAAGTGAAACTGTGCACCATGGTCCACCGGAAATTTAGGGGGTTTGGTGTCAGGCCCTGCAAGCCAGCCTTTAAAAAATCATAAGCAACGAACAATCAACAAGAGAGTACGAACCGGAACCATCGGCGAAGACCGTCATCAACAAACTATCCGTCATCAACAATGTTCGGTACCGACGACCGACGCGGTACGACCTAGGGCGACTCAAGCAACCTGATGTCGCCACTTCATACGCGCAGCATCTCGAAGCAGCGTTGCCGGAAGTGGGTGAGCTCGATGGGGCCCCTCTTGAGGACTGCTGGAATACAGTTGAAACAGCTATTAACGACGCAGCGGAGAACAACGTCGGGTATGTGGGACGAAATCGACGGGACGGTTGGTTCGACGAAAGTGCAGACAGATTCTGGTGGAGAAAAAAGAAGAAACGCCGCCTAGAAGAAGCGGAGTGCGATGAGATGGAACAGCTGTGCCGTTCTCAAGAAACACGCAAGTTCTATCAGAAGCTTAACGCATCCCGCAAAGACTTCGTGCCGCGAGCCGAGATGTGCAGGGATAAGGATGGGAGCATCTTGACGGACGAACGTGTGGTGATCGAAAGGTGGAAGCTGCACTACGAGGAACATTTAAATGGCGCTGAGAGTACAGGCAGTGAAAGTCAAGGCAGCGGAGGAGATGACTACGTCAGTTCAGCGGACCGAGGAAGCCAACCAGCCCCCACCTTGAGGGAAGTTAACAGCTAAAGACCAATAAAGCAGCTGGTACGGATGGTATCGGAGCTGAGCTTATCAAGATGGGCCCGAAAAAGCTGGCCACTTGCCTGCACAAACTGATAGTCAGAATCAGAGAAACTGAACAGCTACCGTAGGAGTGGAAGGAAGGGGTTATACAGCCCATCTATAAGAAAGGCGACAATCTGGAGTGTGAGAACTTCCGAGCCATCACCATCCTTAAAGCCGCCTACAAAGTGATATCCCAGATCATCTTCCGACGTCTGTCACCATTAGTGCATGAGTTTGTGGGAAGTTATCAGCAAAGACAGATCGTAACGGGCTTGGTAGTCATATGGCTACTGCTTCTGCCTCATACGCAGGAGGTCGTGGGTTCAATCCCAGGTCCGTTCCATTCTCCTACTTTGTATCTTTCTCTTTATTTCTCATGTTCTAGCAATCGCTAGAACTGGAAATGGACTTCCAAACCGTTTCCATTACTATTCCTATACCTTCAACTTGAGTATTCTAACAGTGATCTGCTATAATTGGAAATGAACTATAGAGCTCGTTTCCTACATCCAATTAGAAATTCCATCAGTTGATTTCTCCTATCTATCACATTGGCAGCTCGTTAACCAAGACGGACCTCTGCCTCTCGAACCTAACCCAAAAATTCCAACAAATTCCGCATGAACTCGTGGCAAGTCACACAGCATGAGATGTGTGCTAGTCCCAAGCAAACATCTGTTGGTTCCCTGTGCAAGAACAGCTGATCTGGTCATAATGGAGTAGCAACTACGAGCAGTCAATCAAGCTCAAGTTATCAGCAAAGACAGATCGAAAACGGACCCGATATTTACTGTACGGCAAATCCTTCAAAAATGCCGTGAATACCAGGTCCCAATGCACCATCTGTTCGTTGATTTCAAGGCGGCATATGACAGTATAGACCGCGTAGCTTACCCGTCTGATCAATGCAACGGTGGATGGTGTGCAAAACTGTGTGAAGATTTCGGGCGAACACTCCAGTTCGTTCGAATCGCGCCGGGGACTAAGACGTGATGGACTTTCATGCCTGTTGTTCAACATTGCGCTAGAAGGTGTCATAAGTTGGACTGGTGGTGAATGCTTCAAAGACAAAGTACATAACTACATACTTGTGGGCGAAACCAAGCGCGACAGGGCCCGCCTAGGAAGCAGTGTTACGATAGACGGGGATATCTTCGGGGTGGTCGAGGAATTCGTCTACCTCGGATCCTTGCTAACGGCTGATAACAATATTAGTCGTGAAATACGAAGGCGCCTGATCTGTGGAAGTCGAGCCCACTACGGGCTCTAGAAGAAACTGCGGTCAAAAAAGATTCGCCACCGCACCAGATGTGTTATGTACAAGACGCTGATAAGACCGGTAGTCCTCTACAGACACGAAACATGGACAATGCTCGCGGTGGACTTGCAAGCACTCGGAGTATTCGAGAGACGGGTGCTTATGACCATCTTTGGAGGCGTGCAAGAAGACGGTGTGTGGCGGCGAAGAATGAACCACGAGCTCGCCCAGCTCTACGGCGAACTCAGTATCCAGAAGGTAGCTAAAGCCGGAAGGGTACGATGGGCAGGACATGTTGCAAGAATGCCGGACAGCAACCCTGCAAAGATGGTGTTTGCTTCCGATTCGGCAGGTACGAGACGGCGTGGAGCACAGCGAGCAAGGTGGGAGGTGAAGATTTTGCTGAAGATGTTTCTCTACTATGGCAACCCCGTTCTGATATGCAGAGTAAGCTGAGTGACCTGGAAGAGCACTCTTCTCCGGCGGGTCTTATAATAATGATCAACAAGACCTATACGAGGTGATTTTAGTAACACTTTAGGTATAGGGTATACAACCCCTCCAACTTTACGGTAGCCGGACAAGTAGTTGAGAAGATTGAAAGCCAGTTGGTGTCAGGTGGCGGAACCGGCACGGGGATGACAAGCTACGCCATCTTTGTCACATCTTTTCTGAATCACCAATACGAGTGCACTGCAAATGCAACATAAATAATTGCGAGGATGAAAATGATATAAAACGAACAAAGGCATATACAGTACCTTGGGCAACTAGCATTCTAAATAATTGAGCAAATAAATTGAGCATTCTTAGGTTTGAAGCATGGAATCGAGTGTAAAATTTTATTTGATAATTCGTTGACTTTTTCTCTATTTTCTCATGATTGTGTCATGTTGCATTATTGAGTGGTATGGGCGTTTTGCACCATATTCTCCTGTAAAAACGTAAACATTCAAAATTCACGCACATACTATTGCAAAATAAATCAGTATTGGGGTAATTTGACACTGGGGGATAAATTTATCACCCAAAAAAGAACGAACAGGCAAACCTGTCAAAATCCATAGTAAAAAAATTGGATGTCACTCCTCTGGGAACCGGCGACAACAATCCAGGGCAAAACAAATTTGTCATCGAAAATTGTAATCAAACAGGGCATTGAATTTGTCGATATTTTATTAAGCTACCTAAGTCAATAAATAAATATTTTGTCACTATAATCAGTTCTATCAAAGACTACATCTCAAAATTAGTTGTAACCATCCCCTAAAGTAACATGCAAGTTAAATGCTTCTACAAAAAGCTGGATGGAACAAACGTCATTCACTTTCATGCACTCAAAGTATGTAATTCCATATTGCTTTTATGCACAGCTGCCTCTGAATTACACATTTAATTTAAATTTATTTCTACTAGAGGTGGGCACCATATAATCGCTTACAATTTAGCTGCGCTTGGTGAGGAATTACTTCTACCACAGTTTTCCGCCGACCCACGGATCCGGACCGTAGGGTGCAGCAACGACGGGTTTTTCCACGACATACGGCGTGTGTACCGGAACCGGTACCGCTTTAGGAACGGCCACTGGCACTGGGGCTGGAACTGGATATCCGACATGTTTCACCACCGGAATGGGTACGGGTTGGGCCACGGGAACTGGGTAGGGACGATCCACTGGAACCGGATAGGGTCGGTCGACGGGGACGGCGAACGGTTTCGGGACGGCTACCGGATAGGGACGATCCACCGGGATTGGGACGTGCACCTGTGAGGGGTAGAAATTGTAAAGATGGATGAGAAAGATGTTACTTATTGATTAAATACAATTGATTAAATAAATTCCACTTTGGGCTGTTTCCGAGGAACATTACATTTTTAAATGTTGCCTAAATCGTTTGTCAACGATTTATACTACATTTTCAATCTTTTAAACAAAGTTATAATGGAGTCCACTTCTTTAAAATGCTTTCACAAATGTGCCTTTGTCAAAGCCCAAAAAGTTTCAATAGAAATTTCCTGGGAATGGTTTAGAGAATCCATCTCCTTGAGTACGGATTCGACTCCTTTTGCTTTGTACCAGATTACCGTGTCCATCGCGTAATACACTGATATCAAAGCAAGAAAAAACAGTAGTGGGTTATGATGCTTTCGGATAATGGACAGTAATCGCCGCTAAAAGTATTCTTCAATGTACACATCAACTGTTATTGTATCGATGGCTGCAAATGGATTTGAGAACATTCCACACTTACAAATTGCTTACAAAATCATTGCTTTTTTACATGATTTTCCTAAATAAACTTGCTTATCGACAGACAAAACATACGTTTGCATATGAACAATAAATAATGATCCATAAATCAATGAAAAACGATCCGTTAATAATACCGATAATACGAAATAAGGACTATGATTGGAAACTCAGTACCTGGAATGTCAGGATCCTAATTAAACCCGCACGAGTGAGCCTTCTGGCTCGGGAACTGCAGAAGGTTGGAGTGAACGTGGCCGCTATTCAAGAAGTCCGGTGGCCTAGATTCGGAGAACGTGAATTCCGAGAAAAGCAGAGCATGGATTTGGTTTCGTAGTGATGGCAAAGCAGATGAAGCGAGTGATGCGGTGGAAACCCATTAGCGAACGAATCTGTGTGATGAGGATGAGGGGCAAATTCTTCAATTACAACCTAATCAACGTTTATGCACCGACTATAGATAGTAGAATCTATAGATGAGCGAAAGCATGACTGAGTCGATTTTTTTGCCCGTGCACACGCGCATATGACGTCACAGCCCTTAACGTTTCCATTGAAATCGTGACGTCATGCTCGTTTGGAGACACGGATAACTACCTCGTTGTCAGTAAAATTCGATCACGGTTGTCATCTGTATCGAAGAAAAGATCACAGCGAACGATGCGTTACAATATCCAGCGATTGTCGGCGGAAGGAGTATCGGTTGAGTACCGCCAGAAGCTCGACGAAAGGATAAGTGCAATCAACGTTAGCGACAACATCAACGCTCTATGGGAATCGATCCAGCTCGAGAAGTGGTAGGCACTGCCAGAGGCGACCCAGGACGGGCTGGTTCGACGTGGAATGTCAGAGAGTGACAGAACGTTGCCAGAAGCCAGATGTTGGTGTCGGGTACCCGATCGGATAGAGATCGGTACTAGGAAGCAAGAGCAGCCGAAAAACGAACCAACCACAGAATTCGGCGTACAACATTATGCCCCGTATTCTGTGCAACAGATTGAGACCGCTTGAAGAGTCCTTCGTCGGCGAATACCAAGCAGGTTTTCGTGAGGGCCGATCAACGACGGATCAAATGTTCATCCTGAGACAAATCCTTGATAAATTCCGGGAGTACAACTTGCAGACACATCATCTGTTTATTGATGTCAAGGCGGCGTACGATTCAGGAAACGGAATGAATATGGCAAATTATGCTTGAGCATGGTTTTCCGGCGAAACTGGTACGGCTGATTCGTATAGCGTTGGACGGATCGAAATCAAGTGTAAGAGTTGATGAAATATCGACGTCATTTGTTATCTTAGATGGATTAAAGCAGTGCGATGCACACTCGAATCTACTGGTAAATATAGCGCTCGAGGGAGCGATTAGGAGGGCTGGTGTGCAAAGAAGTGGTACCATTATCCAAGATCGCATATGCTCCTGGAATTTGCGGACGATATCAATATTATCGGGATTGATTGCCATGCCGTGGAAGAGGCTTTTGTGCCTTTTAGGAGGGAGACAGCAAGGATTGGACTCGAAGGATTGAAACGAAGTACATACATGGTCGATGACAATCAACGTGGGTTCATTAGTGGTAGCGAAATGGTGCTAGATGGTGAAAAATTTGAAGTGGTGTAGGAATTTGTGTATCTTGGAACATTAGTGACGTGCGATAATGATGTTACCCGCGAGGTGAAAAGGCGTGTTGCAGCTGCAAATAGGGCTTATTACGGACTTCGTAACCAGCTTAAGTCCCGTAGTCTGCAAACGAAAACAAAACTCGCGCTGTATACTACTCTGATTCTTCCGGTGGCTTTATACGGCTATGAAACATGGACGTTAAAGGAGGACGGAGGACGATCGGAGAGCTTTCGGAGTGTTTGAGCGTAAGGTATTGCTCACAATACTCGGTGGTAAACAGAAAAACGGTATCTGGCAGCGTCGCATGAATCACGAGTTGTACCAGGTGTATAAAGGGCTGGATATTACTAAGTTTATTCAACACGACAGACTACGGTGGGCTGGTCACGTTGTTCATATGCCGGAAGAACGTCAAGCGAAGATAATATTTAGTAGAGAACCCGGAAACCCGGAGGCCTCGTACACAATGGCTTTCTGTAGTTGAAGAGGATCTGAGGGCGCTCAACGTTCAGGGCGACTGGAAGCGATTGGCCCAGGATCGAGTCCAGTGGAGAAGGATACTCCATTCGGCGTAGTTTCATCGAAGAGCTGTAGCCCATCAAGTATCAAGTAAGTATGAATCATGGAGCAACAGATTATAAGGTAAATAATGATGTTCAATAATTACCTGTCATTTAAATTTCATCGGAAAAAAATAGGAGCACATCAAAATCGTGCTTATACTTTCTGGGACAACCTATAGTAGAAAGCAAAGAGAGACATGCCAGAACCTCCAGAAGGCGGCATTCTGTCTCTGTTCGCAGATGACACCTCCATCGTCTGCAACGGTAGAGTGATCAGAGCGCTAGTGGCAAAACTCCAACGAGGCCTGGATGCCCTGACAGAGTACCTCACCAGCTGGAAGATCTGTATCAACATGGCCAAGACCCAGGTCATCATTTCCCCCCACTCCAAATCCCCTAAACATGTTCCGCCTGAGAACTGTAAAAGCATCCTCAATGGCACGACTGTGGAATGGGCCAATGAGGCCGACTACCTTGGCTTGACCCTCGACCGCAAGCTTATTTACAGGCAACAGGTTGACAGGTCCTTAGCCGTCCTTAGCCTCCTTAGCCGTGCGGTAAGACGCGCGGCTACAAAGCAAGACCATGCTGAGGGTGACTGGGTTCGATTCCCGGTGCCGGTCTAGGCAATTTTCGGATTGGAAATTGTCTCGACTTCCCTGGGCATAAAAGTATCATCGTGTTAGCCTCATGATATACAAATGCAAAAATGGTAACCTGGCTTAGAAACCTCGCAGTTAATAACTGTGGAAGTGCTTAATGAACACTAAGCTGCGAGGCGGCTCTGTCCCAGTGTGGGGATGTAATGCCAATAAGAAGAAGAAGAAGAAGGTTGACAAAGCGGTGACAAAGTGTAACGTCTTGTTGAAACTACTGTACTGTATCATTTGATCAACCGTCGGTCGTCATTGTCCCTGAAAAATAAGCTTGCTGTCTACAAGCAAATCATCCCCCCTGTGATCGAATACGGCATTCCGGTCTGGGAGGGGTCTGGGTCATTTGGCATAAAGTCATTTGGCATAACGCCATTTGGCATAAGGTCATTTGGCATAAAAGCCATTTGGCATAATGGTCATTTGGCATAACGGACATTTGGCATAATTTTGAACTGCAAGAAAAGAGTGGGTCATTTGGCATAACGGACATTTAGCATAATTTCGAACTGTGAAAGCGAAAGGGATATTTCATGTAATGTTTAGCGTAGATAAAGTAGGTCGAGGCTGTTTTCTGATAAATTTAGACTGATGGTAGACATTTTCCGGAAGAACGAAATAACAAAACGGCAGAATTACTTCCGAGAGAGGGATCACATCCATCATTGACTTATTATTATTAGTATGGATTACATCCACCATTGCTTCAATCCGGGCATGCGCCTTAAGGCCGGATCAAATCCACCATTTCCTTAATGCGGGCAAGTGCCCAACTTTAAAAACCCAAGCAACACGCTTGTCGTAGACGAGTTACTAGAACCAAACCAAAGTTATTGCAACCAAATCAATCTGGATTGTGCTATTCGGGGAAGAGATCACATCCACCATTGATTTATTCCCGACAAGCGCCTACTTATAAAGAAGGAGTCACATCTACCATTGTTATAATCCGGGCAGGGTCTACTTTTAAAGAAGGGATCACATCCACCGTTGCATTGCCACAATTCAGGCCACACACCTACTTTTAAGGAAGAGATTACATCCACCATTGTTTCAATCCGGACAAGCGCCTACTTTTAAAGAACAAATCAAATCCTCCATTGCCATAATCCGTGCAAGCGCCTATTTTTAAAGAAGGGATCACATCCACCATTGCCTCAATCCGGGCAAGCACCTTCTTTTAAAGTAGAAATCACATCCACCATTGTCATAATCCGGGCAAGCGACTACTTTTAAAGAAGGGATCACATCTTCCATTGCCATAATCCATGCAAGCGCCTACTTTTAAAGAAGCGATCTCATCCACCATGGCCTTAATCCGGGCAAGCACCTTCTTTTAAAGAAGGGATCACTTCCACTATTGCCTCAATCCGGACAAGCGCCTTCTTTTAAAGAAGGAATCACATCTACCATTACCATAATCCGGACAAGCTCCTACTTGTAAAGAAGGGATCGCATCCACCATGACCTTAATCCGGGCAAGCGTGACTACTTTTAAATAAGAGATCGCATCCTCCATTGCCATAATCCGGGCAAGCGCCTTCTGTTAAAGAAGGAATCACATCCACCAATATCATAATTCGGACAAGCGCCTACTTTTAAAGAAGAGATCATATCCTTCATTGCCATAATCCGGCCACACACCTACTTTTAAAGAGCGGATTACATCCACCACTGCTCTAATCCGGGCATGCGCCTACTTTTGCATTGCATTGCAAATGCATTCTTTCCACGAGAGGATAATGTCTTTTTAATATTGTTATCGACGGGTGTTATATTTACTATTTCGAGGTATCTCCCGCACCATTTAGTCACCATTTAGCGAACCCAAAGAAAAATTATGCCAAATGTCCGTTATGCCAAATGACCCTCACTTTTGACGTTGGTTACAATTATGCCAAATGTCCGTTATGCCAAATGACCGTTATGCCAAATGGTCTTTATGCCAAATGACCTTATGCCAAATGGCGTTATGCCAAATGACTTTATGCCAAATGGCCCGCTCCCGTCTGGGAGAGCTGCGCTAAAACCCACCACCTCAAACTTCAACGGGTCCAAAACAAATTCCTGAGGATGATCCTTAACACCCCTAGGACAAGAACTTCCAGGGCCACCGTCTGGCCGGGATGAAAACGTTACATGAACGCTTTGGTGAGTGGTGAGCCAGTCTCGGTAACAGTGACTTTCATTCACTGCCCGAGCCATCCCCAGAAAGGATGTACGGCAAAGACGGACGCTTCGATAATTTAATTATTCTCAAATGGCCCTCGCATACTTCAACACCTTTCAACCATTTTCACACTTGTCGCTGCCTAGCGATAACATTTGGACTCCGTTTCTTTCCCATCTGCTTTCGCACACACGCTGCTCCCTTCCTCTATACGAGCAGCATCGAGACCGATATGCCAATAAAATTAAAGTTAAAAATAATGTAACAAACAAAAATCAAAAATTTGTAACTAATGGGGCAGTCCTCACTTCGGCACACATGAGACTCTTTTACACAGAAGACCTATTCTCAAAGCAATCTAGAATTCCGTTCGGAAATCTAAAGAACGGACTTTTGGACTTCCGAACGGAGCTCTAGGGCTTTCAAACCGAATCCTATGTGTTTCCGAGCAATTCCAAAAAACCTTTTGTAGCATACATCTAACTATCGACTTTCATAAATTATTTCAGTTTGCCTCACAAGGCGCAAACCCTATCACATTTCAGAACCTTTTACGTATTTACATAATTGCCGTACAACCTTCTTACATTGCATTTTTTTCATATTAAAACACAGCCCTAAAGGATTCGGTTCAGAAACCCAAAAGAATTCTGTTCAGAAGCAGAAGCAGATTCCGTTCAGAATCCCCGAAGAATCCAATAAGGAGTCCAAACGTATTCCTTTTGAAAGTCCAAAAGGATTCCGTTCAGAAGCCCAAAAGGATTTTCGAAAGTCGAAAGTCTAGAAGAAATTCGTTCAGAAGTTCAAAGGAATTCCTTTCCTAAATTCAAAAGGATTACGTTCGGAAGTTCTGTGCGAAAATCCGTACGAACGAACATCTTTTGGGCTTCCCAACGGAATTCTTTTGGGTTTTTGAACAGAATCATTTGGGGCTTCCGAATGGAATTATTTTTAGGATTCTGAATGGAATCTTATTTGGGCTACTGAAAGAAATTGAAGAAAGATTAAGTCTGGAATCCTGAAATGATTATGCTGGGAATTCAAAAAAAAATCCGTTCAGATGCATAAAAGGCTCAGCTCACAAGTCCAAAATATTTCCGATTGGAAATCTTGTAGAACTCCATATTATGCATCCCAAGATAAACACTCAGATCATGATCATCTCACTTAACCTCCGTCGGATCGCACTGGAGCGCGCCCATTTACTTAACACACGGCGGCTATTCAGCTCTGGCAACCCCATTCGGCGGCTCATTAAATTTAACAGCACAGACACGCACCCTGTGTAAAAGCTTATGGGCGCGCTGCTGCGCAATCTTTGCTTGCGCGTTACCACCGCGAAGAGCTGAGCGTTTTAGAAGAGCGCGACAATACGAAATCTCAAAAGGTTTGAAAACCAAAAATGGCTCCGTTTGAAAGCCTAATAGGATTATGTTTGGAAGCCCAAAGTTTTCGAAAACAAATGTCTGTAAAAGTCTGTAACGTTAATCAAAAGTCTATATAATGTCTGTTATATGTATGAGATGTCTGTATGTCGCCATCCCTGGGACCAACGCGCACTTGGAGTGTACGGGAAGGAGGCATATCAACCATGAATTGTAGCAGCTGTTGGGCCTTCATAGACTGCGTGGCTACGTGGTAGCATTAAAATTAATTATTTCCCAACAAGAAAAGCAAATGCTAGCATCAACGAGCATCTTTTTTATTTCAAAAAGACGTTATAGATGTTATAGGGTGGAAATATTCTTCTTCTTGTTCTTATTCTTATTGGGATTACATCCCCCACTGGGACATTGTCGCCTTGTAGCTTAGAGTTTATTTTAGCACTTCCACAGTTATTATCTGCGAGATTTCTATGCCAACAGACCATTTTTGCATTCGTATATCATGCGGCTAACACGATGATACTTTTATGCCCAGAGAAACGAGACAATTTCCAAACCGAAAATTTCCTAGACCGGCACCGGCAATCTAACCCAGCCACCCTCAGCATGGTCTTGCTTTGTAACCGCGCATCTTACCACACGGCTAAGAAGGTGAAGGTTTTAATAAATAGTAATAACAGCATTCTTATTTTTTAGATGAATGCTCGGTTTTATTGGGACTGCACCAGGAGGAGGCATTCCAAAGACAACAACGCTTCCGAAAGTTGTGTAGTTACTCGGAAACATGCTGAGTCACCATTGGTGACGAGCACATTTCAGTCAGCTTCACCGAAGTGCACAACTATGATGACAATTCATTGTATGGGATGTAGAAAAAAATGCAAGGCGGACAGAAAACGAAAAGTTCAAGCGACGGAAGAAAATTCCTTCAAAAGTAATACAACGCGAAGTCTCTGCAACTTATGGTTCAAACTCGCGTTACTAATAAATCCCAAACAATTAATGATCCTACGACAACGAAATACACTTGGAGGCAATATGTGTGTGGTTGGTCATGACGGCGATTTTATTGTGCCAGATGAACTTAAAGCAACACCAATGGGCAGCTTAAAGATTTTTGCTACATCTCCAATGCTTAGCAAAAGCCCGATACTGATATGGGACATTGGTGAACGTTCCTTTGGAATTCATGCAGATGATTTCGGTCCACGAATTCGCTCAAGACCAGGACTATGAAGCAGTTATACCACTCATTTATGTATATGATACTGAAAAACAAATTGTAAGAAGCGTATACCTGCGTGTTTGAAGCTTGACTTGAATTGTGTCAGGATTCAGGAAGCAACATTAACGTTATGAAGGGCTTGTTCTCTGACGCGGAATGGTACTTGTGCTACTTTCATTTATCCCTGAATTTTCGCGGAATGAAGTCACTCTATTCCAGTGATATAGTATACATATGCATGGCCGTTAAGGGTCCACACGATTCTACTCAAAGAATATTAATATCGAAGAAGTAAAAGTAAATTAAAATTATATTTTACTTCACTTTCTTCGTATCTTCCTCATTCAAGAATTGCAGAAGCGTCCGAAAGAATTACTATTAACATTGGCTGGTTTCCTTGAATGTTACTTACAATAACTAAAGGCCAATGTTTCACACAGCATGAGATTGAGGAGAGGATTTGATTCGTATGAGTAAGACCATAGAAATACATATGTTTAAAATGTGACGATAACATCGACAAGAATTTTGTTGGAAGCGTGGCTCTTTTGTTATCGTCGAAATAGATATGAGGTAAATAATGTACCTTGGACAAGCGCTCGTAATTGAAAAGAATAAGACAACCACAGAAAACCACAGTGTTATTCAGATTTATAGCCTACTATTGGTCTTGAGTCTCCGTTGCACAACCATTGCATATATTTTGGACGAAGTCATTATCTTTTAAATTAGACATGGCCTGGCCACCTACAAATCTAAATTGTATGAACGTATCTACATTCATTTGCTTAACTGACACAGAAATTAATGTTGTTTCGTAATCTCATCGATATCATTAAAAACAGCCTGAATGTAGGCAATTTCTCGTCCATCCATGTGATGTTGGAATTCCAAATTTACTGTCTGTGTCATTTCAATCGAGCAATGATCTATTGTAGTAGGGGAACTGTTCCGTTTTCCATCTCACTGAACATATATTCATCTCATCGCAAAACAAAGAAAAACAGCAGAGCAATTCTCTGTGAAATCGAAGGTCGATTTGTTTTTTGATTTATTTAAAATTTTGCATATTACGTTCTTTGCGATCAAAAAATATAATTTGCATCATTGGTTCGCCATTTTGACTCTGGCCTTACTTTTGACAAGGGCCTAAGCAAAAGCACCTTGAAAACTTTCAAAAAAAAAATAACTTGAAAACGGCTTGTGCGATCGTGTTGGTGTCTTCGGCAATGTGTAAGGTAATCATTGGGGCTATGTGAAAAAATATACACACTTAAAATAAATCGCTGAATTCGGTAAAATTTTACCGAAATCTCAACAGCAGAACTGTTCGGTAAATAATTTTACTGATTTTCGGTGATTTTGACAGTTGAACAATGGAAAAAATTGTTGAGATTTCGGTAAAATTTACCGAATACTGTGAAATGAGTTAAGTGTGTACAATGTGAAAAAAAAAATTGTTCAATCATTGAAAATTAAACTTAAAAATCGATTTTCTCAAAACCGAATATTTCAATATTTTTTTATTTTTTGATATGTTGTAGCAGATACTATATTTATTTTTTTGCACTAAGAGTCATAATGGAGAAATGTTGAACAAAAAAGTTACAATTATTTTAAATAAGTTGGTTTTTTAACGGTCGAATTATTTTTTTTACGTTTTTATAAAAGATATTTTAGTTACTAGATAAAGATTGTCGCTGTCGTCGCTGTCCGGAACATCTTTTGCTGGCGAGGATAGGGGAGCTAATTGTCAAAGAAGGAAAATCCATACGATTTGACAGGTATGTACCACACATGTTTCGGACAGCAGAACAAAGGGAACCGAAGCGACAATCTTTATCTAGTAACTAAAATATCTTTTGTTTTTATCGACTGGATTTTATTTATTTAGGTGTATTGTATTTTTTTTCCATGCGCTACCGTTTCTGATATACAGCTCGGTTTGTTTTTGTTTCGACCTGTCAATCATTTTGTTGATTGTACACACAAAGAACAAACATTATATTATCAAATATATTGAACTTTGTTTCTGAAAAGTGATATTTTTTCTTTAAAATAAAAGTAAAAACTTTGGAATCTAAAGTTATGTGTTTAATTTAATCATATTTTTCGTCGGGTCTGAATGTCAATGTTAAAAATTGCCACATGAATAAAAAAGTTTATAAACTTTTATTTTCAAAACACTCAATGTAAAAAAAATCATTCACCGTGACAGATTATACGAAAGGAAAGAGATAGAAATATATTTTTGGTTGACGTCCTAAAAGGTAAAAACAAACGATAAAAACTAAATTATTGTTTCTAGTTTAGTCGGTCTTAGATTTAATTGCAGTGATTATTGTGAGTAACTATCATTAAACGATCTTAAAGTCGATTGCTATTCCTTCATCAATGTTTTGGGCATTTTTTTTATTTCCACTTCTGTATTTCAGCTCCCCAGATGTTGAGCCGGAACAATTGTAATCAGGATGTAGCTTGAAGCTATAATAACTTCATTTTTCGCGATGTCGACGATATCAATGATGGACTTGTAAATCCATATGCACATCATCAGATGCGCGGTAAGTACAATTTTTGCGACCAAAATGAATCTCTCAAAAACCTATTATTGTGATCAGGTTACGCTCTTTGGAACTGCAGCAAAGATGGCACTAACTACCCCAAGGAACAGTTATTTGGTAAACTCGCCCAAGTCGTTGGCAACAGGTGCCTTCGGATCAACGGGATCAGGAGAATGGATGGATCAGGCGATCTAAATGGCCTTAATGACATTGGTAAAAGCGGAAATGTTCCGCGAGAAATTAATGTGAAAATCTCTTGGAAAATCTATAAAAAAATATAAATGTGTTGTGCAATAAATAATTGCTACTTAAATTTGATTTAAATCTAAGCATAAATTTTGTAAAGATCGTAGGTCCAATAAAAAAAACATTCTCTCTTTCGCCTTTCCGGAAAAGATAGTGGACCTACGATATTTTCAAAGTTTATGCTTTTCTGAGTTATTTTGATGCGAAAAATGTCCTCTAGAAACATCAGTAAAAGTAGCTTTAAATATAAATATTATCTACTTTTATTTCTCATAGTACAATCTGACAGTTCTACAATTTATTTTTAAAAGTTCAAACTTTTAATTTTATAGAAGCGGTTAACTAATTAACTCTTGATTGAAACAAAAGTTTACGGACTTTTGTTCTGAACATACCCCACTCTCTACGAAAAAGAACCAATGCAACTTTTTGTTTTAACCAACGGTTTTTTCATTTTTAATAATGGTTTTTCTTTCTGTGTAGCGTCGCACTCTAGATCGATTCTAGTGCGAGCTTAATAGTTTTCTTCAGAACTCATTAAAACGTAGGGTAAATGATCCAATAGTGGAGGAACTAAGCACGATCCAACACTATTCATTTTCCTAGATTTAAACAAAATTTCATTCGCTTACCTTGGATGTATATTCGAAAGCGTTCCCCATCTATTTTATTGGAAAAATGCTTCCGTCGGATGTATTCCATATGTTCCGTACTAAAATAACAACTCCAATAATTGGTACACTGTTCCAATAGTTGCAGTATTTTTTAATTTTTGTTCTTATAGTTGCGAATCGCATTGTTTTCTTACGGGACTCGCAACTATTGATGTATGTACAGGAGAAAATTTGGTATGATATTTTATAGATATTTACCAGTATTTGATTTGAAGCTAATCAATTCTGTTTACATTTGCTTCGTATATTGACATCGTTTATCATTCGACGTGATGTGTTGCTGCGTTTGATTCGGATATTTAACGAACCTGTACTACCGCAACTTGGATCGGATATCGAATCATTTGCCCTTAGTATTTGTACATCTGTTCAACTTTTCCAGCGAAAAGTTCTATCTTTTCATATTGATGAGCACAACTGATTCCAAGACGAATCAATTGATGAGGAAATCTCGCGAGTCGGTCATGAGTTATATTGCCTCAAAGAGCAAAAGATAGGCCATTATTCCTATTATCAGGTTTATAATCTAAAGGACACCTGAAATAATGTACTCCAAATCGTTCAACTTTAACAATTTTTTAGGCAATTGTGGATCCAAAGACAGCAATTGTAGCCGATTGTCGCCAAAAGCCTTGAATGTACGAGTTTCAGGTTTTGAAATTTTGGTTTGATGTGGAATTTTTGAAACCACAGAGAGTGTTATGTTGAAAAAGGGGGAGTGTGCTGCAGTTTTGAAGATTTTTTGGTGCAATAATTAACCACAATTCCTGAATGGGGAAGTTCTCAGTTCTTAGTTCTAGAGAAATCCCCAGACTTTATCTAGATGGAAGAACTCAGAATGATTGGAAAATCAGTTTCTCAGAATTCGTGGAGCAGGAATTTCCTAGACTCCTAAAGAATTTATTCAGAATTTCAGAATTCAAGAAAAATTACAAGTATGGGAAAATCTTTTTCCAAATTTTTTGATGGCCGGAATGAGATTCTTTTTTTTGTGTGTCTTTATTAAGGAGACTTTCAGCCCGAGGCTGGCTCGTCTCCGGAAAGGAATGAGATTCTATTTGATGCACTGATCCTATCCAATATTTTGCGCTCGGTAATGCCGGGCAAGTGAGTGCCCTTTTGACATTCAAGAGGTTGACCATATTTACATAAGGTACCCCGGGGCAAGTGGGACCTAAAAAAAAGCTAGTTCAGCAAAATCGCTAAAGCATACTTAGGAAACATGGTATTTCAGGACATTAACCTTGAATACATCATTATATGCTTCCGTTGATGAAGTGTAGACGTGTTGTAAGCCATTTTTTCAGTTACAAAAATGTTGGTAGTGACTTAAATAAATTTACCTGTGGGACCCACTTACCCCTTCAAACGGGGCAAGTGGGACCTATTCTGCTCTATACTGTGGAACGAAACTTATTTGAAAAATGTAGATATAATGCTCATGTAATTTCTGAGTCGTAGTATTTCAGATCATGGATGGAGGTTTATTGCTTGTCAGACTTTTGTTTTTGGCAAAAGAAATTGATTACAATGTTAGCAGATATAAAATCAAGATAACAGCCGGTTTAAAGTTTAATTGTTTGTTGTCTGGCTTTACATTAGCTTACTTTCTTACCAAATGTGTTAGATGGAAGAGATAAACAAATTTTTGTTCACTTTTCGAATGAATGTTTCTCTGTTTAACACAAATTATTACATAAATTAGAACCTCAAAAGGAACGTTTTTATTCAGGCGGTGTTGTAAATTTGTAATAGAACGAAATGGCCAATTTATGTCTTAAGCACTTTATTTATCTTAAAATCTGTTAATCTGATGCGAAGTTTAAAAATAACAAAACACAAGACAAAACCTGTTGATCTATTGTAGAATAAGTAGATTGTTTGCACTGTAAACGAAAAATTTTGCATAGTTATAACCATTGCTCTTTTCCATGAGGGAGATAATTTTCAGAAAGTAAAATACACATTTGGTAAATCAACTGTACACTACTTCTTAACAACTGAATCAACGATATCAACTGCATTTGATTCAGATCCATATGATATATGAGTGTCGAAGTTATTTTTCACTAGACAACAATCTAAAAACAGGTAAAATGGCTCTATCGAAAATGTTGTTCAAATATGTCCCACTTGCCCCATGTATGTTAAAAATCAAGGGAAAGTGAAAATTGCAGATTTTGGCTTTAATCAAAACTTTTAAATCGTTTTTGATGTCACACAATTATTTAATTGCTTAAAATATTCACTTTCCACATCAATGATGAATTTAGGAACGACTATTTTGTTGGAAATCCATTGAATTAAAATAAAAGTGATAGATTTTGCCGGTAGTTTAAAGTCATGATTAAACAATACCATTAGGTTGGTGCTGCAAATGGTTTTGATTCCATTTTTTTTTTGTGTCAGGCGAATTCGTTAATAATTCTGCTTCATCTTTCTAGAACATTGTTACCATTAAAAACGTTCACCGATTAATCGGCAGCCATAGTACCCACTTACCCCGTATTTTCACTTGCCCCGGGGTACCTTATTTGATTCAATGTAGGCTTCGATTCAATGAAGAATATTGGCACTCATCTTTTCTGATTTTGTTTCTTTGAACGCAGAAACCTTCCTTCTTGATTAAATCAAATTTTGTTTATATTCCCCCATAGACCAGTGCATGATGGCGTAGGTTGACAGTTCACAGAGCTTGTTCACAGGGTCTCTGGAGCAGCTTCGGGAAAAACTGTTTTGCGATTAATTAAGAATATTGACGTCTGCTGTGGTAGATTTATGGTAGGAATCAAAGCATATGATATGCTTATTCCGATCAATATTCGGATCAAAATGATTTTGAATGAAAATTACGGATTTTGATTTCCAGCGGATCGATTTTAATTCTAACACCTTGTAAACAAGCTCAGTGAACTGTCAAATAATTGAGGTTAAGTCAAGATCTTGCATTGGTCTATTCTTTCTTCACCTAGATAGACGAATGAAATGAGGCTCATCAATCACTTCAAAGTCTGTTGGATGTATCAAGAATAATCATGAAAATAAGTGTCGTTTTAGAAGAAAATGCATTTGGAGTATGATTTTCGTTCATTGATTAACTATTCTGAGCTGTGGGACAATTTTTTCATTAGATTTATCCCTTTAGAGCAATAAGGCCGCTACAAATATTTAATTAACTTTTTGTCCTACTGGTTTCCGAAAGGTCAAGCAGGGGGTTATAATAAAATAAACATTAAAATGAAAAAAATTAAAAAACTCCTCGGATTTGTTAAAGAATGTTTTAATATTATTTTTGGCAAAAAATCTGAGGGGGGGAGACAAAATAGATTTTAAATATTTGTATTGGCCTAAGAACTAAAATTTTAATTGGTAATGAATTTCTGGTGAAAATTATCGTTTCAAATAGGTATTTTTCCAAACTTACGCATTGTAGTACCATAGAAAACTGGCGTGTTTATATCTTTCTTCTTCTATATATATATTCCGTGTATAGTAGAAAATCGAAAATTTGTTTTCAATAAAATGAAATATCTGCAGTTATCAGACGTCGCAACTCATTTCTGATTAGTGCGCATGATAGTACATCCATGAGTGCATGATGCGCACTCAACCCGTGAGCAACTTGACAGCTCCAGTACATTGTCAGTGTACCCCGAAAAATTGGTTCAGGTGGTTCTGTCAAACTCGATTATTTCGTGAGCATTTCCTGAATACGGCGTAAAAAAATAAAAATAAACCCCAAATTTTAATTATATATTTTTTTTATTCATTTATCACACAATTACATTACTCATTAGTTATTTTGATATAGGCTCGTATATACACAAGCTCTACGGAGCTGAGTGATGAATTATATAGATATCATCACAACCTGGTTTGGCGCTGGAATAATGGAAACAATTAAAGGAGTACTTAGACTGTGTACCATTCCACCGATTCGTTTAACTTTTAGTTACAATTTGACAGTTCGGTGGTTACTGTGTTGTTGTTGAGATAGTTGTTGTTCGTTTGATTTCAGATGGGTGTGATAAAAGCAAACAGCAATATTTTATTTTTTATTTTTGTGAACTTCGAAATGAATTCAGTTCTTCACTTTATATTTTAGTGAAAATTATATTTTTATTGATATAGGACAACGTGTAACAACAGTTAGCCCATATATTTTCTGTCAAACTTGCCCTTTCCATTGCTGTTCCGCTAACATTGTATTTGGGGCTTTATTCGGCGCGGAAAAGAATCAATTTTATGAGTTTTATGACGGATAAATTTTTTATGCCTTCGAAATGTTAGACATATTGTTCAAGCCAATATTTCAGGTTAAAATCAATGCCTAAGTTCATCAAAATACTTCGATGATTATTAATGGTTCCTGTGCTAAAATGTGTTAAGCTAACTTGTTAAGAAAACATGTTGGTGGGTGTTGTAGATGTTCATAACGATGCGATATCCAAGCTGCGCATAATGTTTCCCGACGTTGAAGTTCGTGTTTCGGGTAATCGTTAATAAGTATTTATCCGTCTCCGAGATCTTGCAAATTAAAAGATCATATTCGTTGGCCTCAATATGTTTTGAAGTCTGAACAAGCTCATGTTTACAATGCTCACATTTTATTTTTCCAATAAACTGTTTTGAACGTGGACTGCTGAATAAATCAATGATTGAAGCGAAAAGTCATCAACCACAGTGGCGTACACAGATAGAAAAATCCACTGAAATTTACGCAAAAAATCATGCACATAAATGGAACACCATTATTAGCGTAATTCCACACGGGATAAAGCCTAAATGTATACAATATTTGTCGTGAATCGTTCATATTGCATACAAGTTGTAAGCAATCTTGTTAGGAAGAGGACCATTTCAGCGTTGAAAAGCGTAAATTTTCGCATGTCAAGTTTTACGCGCTGTTTATTTTTCATTATTTTTTCTGTGTACGCAAGCGTTTCAATATAATTTATATAATTTTACCAATATAATTTGAACCAATAGAACCAATTTTTAATAATCGGAACATCGGTATCCTTTTTATCTTCTATCGTAGTCGAGTAGTATTTTTGTCGCAACTGGATTACCACCCACTTTTATTTTGTATATTATACTCTGCGCTTCAAAAACTCAATACAAGAAAAATTTTATGAAATCAAATTAGTTTTGTTTTACTTTAGTTCAATTAATGGTTCCAATTATATCTACGCCTTTTTGTACTGCAACTCTTGTCCGTGGTTTGGCATCAACAAAAGACGAAACAAAAATATATTTTCCCTTACAACAAAACCGTGTCGGCGATGCAGGATGGCCCGTTGTTTACGTTGTGTGGCGCCATCTGCTATTTTCCAAGTGGGTACGCGAAACTAAAGCTTTCTGTCATCTTGTGGGGGGGTTGTGCGCACTACTAATGAAATATTTCAAATTGTCGCGACTCGCCGCGCAGCGCGAGTGCTCAATCGCGCGGTCCGGTTTGGTGGCGGCCCGACAATATATATATAAAACAAAGTTGACATTTGTACGACCGCGCATCACTCAAGAATAGACAACCCAATTTTTGCTAATTTATATCCCTTTTCTTCTTCTATTTACGAGGAAAAATGATAAGATGAAATGGAATACTTTAAGGACATAGTTGGAAGAGTACCACGATGGCAGTCAAGATGGCACCGGACCTTCCACGGGTCAACCCCACACCTCCCGCACCCCTCTCCCACCAGCATTCGAATGCTTCGAACAGCATCGAACAAAACGTTTATTATTCAAGTTACTAACCTGTTCACAGCATATTTATTCACTTCCCGTGATAATGAACATGTTTATCCAAAGAGTCCTATGTATTTCGGCTCGAATAATATCATAAATCAGCAGTTTCGTGCCAATTTATTAGCCGTTCGCGATTTGGTGGGTTTATCACTGCACTTCACATCTTCTCAAAGGGCACTGAAAATATCAAGTTTTTACTCACTGTTCCGCACATGAACACCCCGAAATGTTGATGGAATGCAAATTGAACATCAATTTTCGAAATCAGTCACTTGTTTGAACCGAAAACTTAATATAAACTGCTATTTTTGCCCGAAAAAAACGATTAAAAACTGATCGCGGAGCGAAAGTAAACAACGGCACCGGCAGCAGCAAACTAATAAACAGGGTGGTTCAAAAAATAATTTTTCTCCGCCACGCTCAGTCGATTATGATTTATAATTTGGATGTCATCCGAGGGTTTGGGCTGGTTTGATTAGAGGCTTACCGTGCACAGGTCGTTTCAGGTTTGTATGACAGTTGATATGGCGAGGTTGAATTTAACATTATTCTGATTCTGGCACTCCGTCATTGGGCGATGGCAAGAGGGAGACCATATGACTGGCTGAAATATTCAAGAGCTTCAACTCCATAGACAATCCATATAGAATGGTCGTTCCAATAGTTAGGAGTCGATTTTAAGCGAGGTTGCGATTCTTTAGCATGATAATTAGGCTTCTCAGAAGGCATCAGTGAAACGTGCAATTCAACAAAATACCCAGAATTTGTCTGTGATATCTATCGCACCAGGGGCAGATACTTCTAGTCTAGTCTAGTCTACACAATCGCGCAAGGGGCAAATGCTTCATACAAAAAGTGTGACGTGGGGGTGAGTGGGGTATAAAATGCTATTTTTGCGTTACGTAATCAATGGATCTTTCCTGCGGTGCGGTTTTCGTTCAGTGAAGTCTCTGGAATGTTGCTTTCAGCTATGTGGGTTCTCTTTTCGCCAGCGTTTGGAGGGGAGGCACTGTAGCCAGTGTAATAAAAGGTTTAGTTTTCCATACTAGTTTTCATACAAACTTGAACCGGCTTGCGCTCAACCAGTTTTTGTTCAAATCGGTTTTTGGAGGACACTTGGAGCATGGGACGGAATCGAGTGAGCGTGGTGGTGCTGGGTCGTTTATTGAACCACCCTACTAATATTCTTTGTTTTTTT
The DNA here is from genome assembly GCF_024139115.2 of Armigeres subalbatus. NCBI lineage: Eukaryota > Metazoa > Arthropoda > Insecta > Diptera > Culicidae > Armigeres > Armigeres subalbatus. Next base: position 423,263 of record NW_026942680.1, on the reverse strand, counting down.
ATAAATACGACACCAATACTACTACAGTATATGACAGTTTTTATTGTACCAATACTTTCAAAGTTTTGTTTTGGTACTCAACCCACCTTCACCTTAAAGATCAATGCTCAACCTTTTCGTTGAAATGGTTTTTCGTACAATTTGCATGATTTTTTTTCAATTTTGATCATCTCTTCTTCTTATTTATATATATAAAACAAAGTTGGCATTTGTACGACCGCGCATGGCTCAAGAATAGACAGCTCAATTTTTGCTAATTTATATCGCCTTCTTTTTGAAAAAAAATGACAAACGAAATAAACTCTCTCCGATGAAATTGTTTGTCGTCCATTTTGTATGATAATTTCAAATCATGTCATCTAAGTTGACATTGTCATCAGATAACGGAAAGATCGATTTTTGTTAATTTTGGTTTGGCTACTAAATTAATTCGAAAAGTGTCATGAAATAATGTCAAAAAAAGGAAAAATTATTTTGAAAAACCGTTTTGTTTTTTAGATAAATTGTGTACGTAAAAATTATATCAGCAAATTGATCAGTTTTGGGCGAGACAAAGTTCGCCGGGTCAGCTAGTTTGTTATAAAAATGAGGTGAAAACTAAGCTGCTGTTTGAAAGAGCCACAATATTTGTAGTAAAATGAATTTGCTTGTTTGGTTGAATCACTCGTTCTCATTAACTACGCATCGCAGCGATATGATCTCTATGATAAAATAAAGCAAATGTTTTTTTGATTTTTAGGGTAACCGTACCCTTAGTGGAGGTAGCACCAATAGTGGAGGTAGTGGGGTTTAAATTAGATTTATCATTAACATACCATTCACGATGGTTTCAGTTAATGCGTCGTGCTTTAAATATCCTGTTAAATGCAACTTATCTTAAGATTTCGCTTGAAAAACTATTGAAAACAAAGATTTTCCTTAATAAAATTGACTCCCTTGCACCTATAGTGGTGGAACTGTACCAATAGTGGCGAGTCCCATAAGAAATCAATGGATAAAATCACCACTATGGGAACCAAAATTAATGTTTACCGCCACTAAATGAACAGTGTACCTATTAGTGGTGCAAGCAATATTTGGTCGTTGTTGATGTTAAATGACATCAATCTTATTTTTTGTTATCAAATTTATTAGTTTATCTATTGGCTAAGATATTAAAACTGTAAATTTCTCATAATTTTCAATATAAAAAAAAGATCGTAGTGTGCCGTGAGTGATTAGAGGTGTCAAATTTTGCCTGGTGATTTTTTTCAGCAATAACCCGCTTTTTAGAATACAACACTTTACTGCCGCTAACCGCAAGTCAGACTTATCTGGATATGGCATCCATATACAGATAAGTTTGACTTGCGGTTAGCGGCAGTTTAGCTGACTAACAAGAATGTTCTTAGTGAAGTGCCAAAAATGTTATATGAAATTCTAATCAGAAGAGATGGACTGTACACCTTTGCCTCGTTATCCCACGAAGCCGAAGTTGCATATCTCGGACTGCTATTGCTGACAAGCGACACAATGTTGAGGCACCGCAGCTTATGTTCCGAAAGAAACAACCAAACAATGTGTTAAAGCAACATAGCCTAATATCCAGAATTTCGTGAGATGTTTCCAATCGTTATTTCTTAGCAATATTTCCCAAAATACCAACATACTCTTTAACTTCATGGAATTTGAGTTATTAGTAAAGTTCTATTATCACTTATTCTGCATCAACCAGCCTACCTCTCCCACATTGATATGAAATCAATTCCAATATGCGATAGTTGTATTTGCCTTTTTGTCTGTTGTATATTTAGTAGAAGTATCACCGAGATTTTCAGCAACAGTTATAAACAAGGCGGATTAACCCAATTTTAGAACAAAATCGCCAGATATCATACCATTTAGCCGTTTGTATTTGGATTTTCGCTGAGCAGAACCAATTTAACTGTGGCAACCACTGCAGTGTCCTTCAAATTAACAGCCACCGGATCTTAAACACCTACGAAACTTACGAGCATCTTTGCAGTCGCTGATTCGGGCACAGTTGAGCATTGTGGTGGAAACAAAGTAAAATGAGAAGTGTGAAACGCATGAATCTTCTATCTTCTTGGATATCCCTTGTTCAAAACAGAAGTTTTTTCGATAGTGGAGGAACTAAACCGGTGAGCACGTTCCAATTAATTACTTTTTACTTTATTTGTTTAATTGCTTTATAAACTTATAAATTCTCAAATATACCATTAAATACGTATAGGGCATCGTTTGCTGCTATTGCCGCGGATATTGTGGGAGTCCCAGGTATTCGGTTCACGCTTCAGTTAGCAACGGTGGCTCTTCTCGACCTTCTACTCCCCGAGTAGTTAGTACGAATAAGGGCGTCCTTGTGAAGTTTTGCTGTACCTGTTACGAACAACTAGTACATCCCATTCCCCATACTTTCTGAATAAACCTTTCTTACTTCAGAAGTGAATCCTTTCTGTAGTACTAGTCTTTGTAACAAAAAGAGCACCATTACGGAGCATGAGATCTGATCAAATTATCCGTTGACCAACACCCCTAGCTGGGTGAGGGATAGAGACACACAATTTTCAATTAAAAAAAAAATCTGTTGTGGATCTACTAATACCTCCACTGTTGGTACTGTTACCCTATACTCATGTCACTTTTTACTGTTGAAATCAGAATAGATTTTAGTGTATACCAATAGCTAGCCATTTCCAACCACCTTCCCTGCTTTGTAAACGCAATTCTTACCCCATGGCTAAGAAAGGCCCTCATATTACTATAGAAAATTATGGTTAAACATGATCAATTGTTCTGAATAATTTTGTGACACCACTTAAACTTATTCATTCATATAACAAGATTCATTTTTGGCATGTGCTGTGAAAGAATTGGGTGTATATGTGCATAAGATGACGATGCAGAGCATATACTCCATCCAAGCTTTTCTTAGCTGTTTGCAGAAGATAACATTTATATATCGAGTTCGTCTACGTTATGCTCTTCGACGCTTGAGCTCCAATAAGCAAGCTATTTAGACTATAACTTGAGAACAATAGATTCCCCCTTAGTTTATATATGATGATTGGAAGAAAAAAAATCAAGGAATCTCATTCAATAGGAGACGCGGTAAATAATTGATTTCCAATTAAAAATTTACGCTTCTGAGAGAAAAAAAAGTCGTGCTGGACCACTCGGTAGATTTGTTTCAAATACTCACGTATACTATAGTGAACGTTTTAGCGATGTTCACGCTTGATACACATTCAGTTCCAAGCTCTCACGCCCACCATATACAAAATTACTTAAAATGCGAGCTGATTAAGCCAAAATATCCCATCTTATCCGTACTTCTGGTTGCTTGGGACACCGTGGCTATTTGTATGCATATTGACTGTTGGCGTCAGTCTAGGTTAGAAATAATTACAATGTAAAATTATTTGTCAGCAAAGGCGTTCTAATGATTTACGGGGGTGTAGTGTGTGGCTGTTGGCACGCTCAAATCGGGTTACGGTTCCGTCCATTATCGTTCCAGTTCAATTTCGCTCAGTTATAAAAATCTATAAAAATATTTTGCCTCAATAGTAACAACAGTAACATGCGGTAGCTGAATATTACCAAAAAGTAAAAAAGCACCCTTGGTTATTGTTTTTCTGCGAAAATGCTGGGCGAGATTGGACACATACTAGTGGGTATTTATTTCAAGGGTTATTCGTGTACTGCCCTGAAGGTAGCAAAAATTGACTTTATCCATATAGTAACTCTGTCCACTAATGGTCGTTGGAATTAATACCGGGTTTTTGCTCTCCTTGCATTTCACATGACACAAATTCAATCCAACTAGAGATGTAGATATCTTCCTTGTGCATTGAAAAATGAAAGTAATCATAAAAACATCATCCTTTTTTCGAAATGTCTTTATCTTCTTCTTATTGGCATTACATCCCCCGCTGGGACATTGCCGCCTCGCAGCTTAGTGTTCAATAAATCACACAGTTATTAACTGCGAGATTTCTGAGCTAAGGTACCATTTTTGCATTCGTATATCATGAGGCTAACACGATGATACTTTTATGCCCAGGGAAATCGAGAGAATTTCCAATCCGAAAATTGCCTAGACCGGACCGGGAATCGAACCCAGCCACCCTCAACATGGCCTTGCTTTGTAGCCGCGCGTCTTACTGCTAAGCTGAGGAGGATATGTATATTTCCGAAATTGTAAACGTTTTTCTACGCGTAATTTGTCTGCCTTCTTCTTCAATTACTCTACAATTTACATGCCAAAAGAAACTAAGAGTTCTTTTAGCATTTAATGAAAGCTTTTCTATGCCAATACACTATGCCCAGGGAGTCTATAATGTCTTCCACCAGAAATCATCCTAGGCCGGATTTAGAATCGAACTCGCCATCGCCGGATTGGCAATCCTACGCTTTTTTTTTTGCAAGGCTAACTGTAAAATGGTTTGGCAATTCCGCACGTCAATAGCGCTATTAATTCAGTATTTAATAAATTAAATTTTAATAATTTATATTTTTGGCCACAACGACTCAAAGCGTATGACTATATACAAATTAATCATTATGTTAATATTCATACCTAGTTATTGTGGAGTAAAAAACTGAAATATGCGCAAACAATCTTATTATATTGAAATAAAAATAGCAAAGGCAATGATTACAGTTCAGAATAAAGACATGGACCAAGCTACCTATCGAATGCTGGTTTTTGAAGTGATTCTATAGCCTTTACTTATACTCAGTATACGAGAAAGGCAAAACAATCCAATTGAGAACTACGCGGAAAAGCTTACTGTTTCGGACGAACATGTTGGTTCATCATGTTTGACCTGTTTCACCATCGAATTTTTGCTTTCGCTTGTCGAGAGGTCGCATTCTCGTCATGCTCTCCACCGACAGTTATTAAATCCTGCATGATACGCGAATGAAGGGAAGAATTTTTGATATTACATTAGCATCGTATACTCCAATTACCTTGACCGGCACCGGGTATGGTTTGTCCACCGGAACGGCGTACGGCTGCGGGATGGGGATGCCAATCTTCCTGGTGACGACCGTGTGGCTGTGGGTGTGCGCGTGAGCTCCCAGGAATGGTCCTGCTGGAGCTGCGAAAACCGGTGGGACGGCAGCGCCAACTACGACACCGTCGTGGTAATGAGGCAGAGGCAGTGGCGCCGCGGCCGCTGTCGCCACTGGAGCGGGGAAGGCATGAGCGGGGAAGGCATGAGCGTGAGCGTGAGCGTGGCCAAATGCGGGACCATAAATCGGTGCCGCTGAAGCGTACGCTCCCAGACCGAGGATGCCGCGTTTTTCCTTCCGACTGGGATCCGCTTTGGCGGGAGGCGTCTCGACGGGTGATGTCGTTATTGCTAAGGAGGATCCAATCGTCAGCAGCGGGAGGAGTAAGGCCTGTATGGTTTGGGAGAAACGATAGAAGAAATGTAAAAATTAAAATAAAATTGTTTTGGCGGAGTTTTAAAATTAGCTGATACGGCGAGAAAATTAAATTTATTCATTGCCGTGATTAGACGAGTATGGCGGGGGAGAGCCTAATAAAATTGATTTTTATTCTCTTATTATTAAGTTGCTGGTAAGCCCGAGTAGAACAATATCATTCCTCTTTTTCAAGAAAGCAGGAAATTATTAGAAATATCTATAAATGAAATATACCATACCATGCACAATTTTGATAAAAAGCAAAAAAAAAATATTCACAATTATTAAGTCTTACAACGATTTACATAATACACCCTCCCTTAGCTCAGATGCAAAGCTGCCAAGGTAGGTATAGGTTCCATGTCGAAAGTCTATGGGTTTCAACTTTGGCTTGGTCTATAAAATCTGTTCTAATGGCAGGGAATGTAGATGACTCGTTAAAGAACAATTACCTATTCTGTTTATGACTGTTTCATTAGTCTCAGGTGGGTTCCTTTGAATTCTTTTGTAAATTATATTTTTCTTGATATTACAAAATAATTACAAAAAAAACCTGATTAATCCATCTAGTGGTGGTGGTGTCTTTCTCGTGCAAAAAAGTACTCAAAAAATATGAATGAATATTTTTTAGCGTGTTTTGGGCATAAAAATAGTATTTTGGCCATAACTTCTGGTTCCATAGTCCGATCTAGCAAATTTTTATAAGCAAACAGTAGGACAGTATTCCCTGTCGTTGCGAGTAATTCGGATCGGACAATGCTAACTTTCAAAAAGTGTGTCTACAAAATTTGCACATGAACACACACATACAGACATTACCTCGTCGAACTGAGTCGATTGATATATAACACTATGGGTATCCGGGCCTATAAAAAAATCGGTTTTAGGGTGATCATATAGCCTTTCGGTACAACTTTGTTGTACAAGAAAGGCAAAAATGGCTGTGGTATATGGTTTGGCACGCACGTAAATAGTTATAAATGTATACCTGGCATTATATTGTACCGCTCATAAAAAAATTCTACTTTGCTGATTTTTAGTCACAACCAAAATAAGCGCCAGGTGAAACATACCTCCAGCAAAACAGCTACTTCGACATTTTTGAAAATTTGACCACCAGGTGGTGGATTCTGGCGGTGATTGCGGTGAATCTGGATACGCCATCACTAGTGCGCGGGCAATAACTGTAGAGAAGCTTCTATCGACAGTGTAGGTGGGATAAAGCTCAATACCACAGGAAATATTTCGAAAACCACAGTGCAGTGCAAAAATAATGAGACGTATGAACCGTAGTGAGACGCCATTGGTAATTGACAACGTTAAGTCAGACAGGACACACACATACACAACAAAACAAAAGCCTCTAAATCCCTCAAGAAGGTGAAATATACACCGAAACGTCGGAAAATAGACGCAATAACGTTTTAGCTGCTTTATAAGACTGAAAGAGCCGATAATAGTCAAACAAAATTGAGCACAACAGTCGAAAGCATCCTTTCAAAAACTTCTTATTTTTCGTCCGTGAGTTATATATTCTTATTTGAAATTGAAATAGGCTCCAATCCCGTGACACTGTCGGTTCGCCAATCACGTGTGGCGATATCCTGTAGCGAGGTCTGCCCTATCCCTGTGCTACGACCCACGAGAGAAAGATACCGTGATTGACATCCCGCGCGATATCGGACGCCCCCAAGCGCATGCGATTCTACGATTCCGATTACGCCACAACGCCCAGATTTGCCCAGAAACCCCCACCATCGCCGGCCGGCCCAGCATACACTTACACACCTACACTAAAAGTAAGTTCAATAAAAAAATCTAAAACTAAAAGTGAAAAAAACTGAGTGTTTGAACTTCTGATCAGCGCAAAGAGCCGACCCTGAAAAAAGAGTTTGGGAACCCCTGGTGGCAAGGCCTGTGAGGTCTCGTCCCCAGCGTCCGCTTTGGTTAGGTCCCCGTAGTGAGAGTCCCCGCGATAATAGATACGAGACACTAACTGTATATCGAAAAAAATATGAAAATTGCATCACGTTAGCTATTGAAAAGTGATGTCTGTGCTAGAGAATGCATGCATATTGAATGCCAAGTTGAACCTGGTGAGAAAATGTTTATTTCAAGAATACCCCTGTTTAGTAGGTGCTGGGATTAGAGATGATATTCGATTGAAAATTTACTCAAATGTTAGCAATTTTCATATTTATTTAAATACGGCGTTGTTCTGTTGCTCTCAAGCAATTATGAATTGCACTTTGCAGAAAATTCGTCTCAGCTCAAAATACTCCCATGTAATATGATAGTTATTATAAGAACCAATTTGTTTTCCACAATACGCCTATCCAATCACAAGCAGCAATAAAGCTTATGATTTGTACTTTGAAAAACATTTGTCTCGGCTCAATCTTCTCTCGTGTGAAATTATGATTCTGAAAAGAACCCATTTGTTTTCAGTAATGCACCTTCCCAATCACAAGCAGCAACAAAACCGAAGCAGAATCTAGAAAAAATTTCATTTCATTGCTACCGACCCCAATGTTACCGCTAAAGTTACCGCTAAAACGCGACATACGCTATCATGCGAATCAATTTTCGCAGCACCCCCCTCCGAAGAGCGCTTGCGCTGCTGCCGACGCCAAGCGATTGTAATTTGCACTTTTAAGAAGTAAAAGAAGAAGAAGAAGAGTCGCTGGTTATGTTCGAAAGCACTGGCATCGAACGAACGAAAGGCGGAGCAAACAAGCCGATGCCAAGCGATCATAATTTGCACTTTGAAGAAGTAAAAGAAGAAGAAGAAGAAGGAGAAGAAGAGGCCCTTGTTATGTACGAATGCATTGGCATCGAACGAAAGAAAGGCGGAGCAAGCAAGCCGATGCCAATGATACGGCGCTCAAAGGGGCGGGGCCTCGAAGTCCATGCAAACGTATTCTGACCAGCCGAAGTCTGATTTTCTCGGAAAATCGGCAGGACAATTACATCGCAGCGTTGACCAGAAATCACCGGCGGTGAAAAGGCTGAGGAGAAACATCATCAAGGGCGTCTCATCAGTAGTAATAAACTACTACACTAATAAAAATCCACACATTTTTAATGGCGAAAATCTAAAGAAATTTCCAAATAAATTTTATGTGTGCGTTAATAACCACCCGCTATAGGAGAATCCACATAAAGGTTATTAGGTAATAATGGTTATGTGTGTTTCCACATATATGCTATGCGAATTCACATAGCCGGTAAATGCTATAGTCAAAATTTATGTGTGCCACACATAATGGATATGATTGGATTTTTGTCGGTGTACTACTACTACTACTTCTCGGAAATTCGGCAGGACAATTACATCGCAGCGCCGACCAGAAATCACCGGCGGTGCAAAGGCTGAGAAGAAGGGCCTCATAAACTACATCTTCGTGCGTGTCGAGCTGGCGAAGCCCGCCGTTTCGGAGGGTTCCAAAGTCGTCACCAAGTAAGTCAGCTCCTAATGAATGAACGAGGAAGTAGCTTCACTTAAAACGGCCCTTTTCAGGGCCACAGTCTCACTCAAAGAGGAGAGGAATTTTCGTACCGTGCACGCCGGAAATCATAATTTTGTAATGAATTTCCACTATAGATAGTAGAATCTATAGATGAGCGAAAGCATGGCTGAGTCGATTTTTTTGCCCGTGCACACGCGCATATGACGTCACAGCCCTTAACGTTTCCATTGAAATCGTGACGTCATGCTCGTTTGGAGACACGTTTGACAGTTCGTTTGGAGACAGAGGATTTTTCTTCGCTCATCTATATATTCCACTATCTATAATTTCCACTACTGATGCCACTGTCAGCCAATTTAGGATTTGCCGCTGGAACACGATAGAAGTCATCCATCCTAATACATTGTTTTGGAACGTCTCCATGCAAGGAGCGCGTCGGATGCTACAGCCAAAGAACTTTGCCCGTCACCAAGCGATTATGATTTGCATTTTTTGCAGATTTTTGTCTCGGTTCAACCTTCTCTCGTGTAAAAAGATGATTTTGTTTCCAATGACGCGCCTTTCCAATAATAAACAGCAAGTACACCGAAATCAGAATCTTGGGAAAATCTCATTTGACGCAACTCAATGATGTGAGACGTCATCATTGACATTGTTTAATTCCCGCACTTTTAATAGATAGCAGATTCCAACTTTCTACCGTCGCCAAGCGGTTATGATGTGCACTTTGAAGAAAATATTTTGGCTCTACCTCTCAATAGTACATTTGACAAGAATCGATTTTGATCCACAATGCGCCTTTCTAATCAATCATAGCAAACAAACGATAGTCCGTATCTTGCGTAAAAATTTCACGTTTCTGCTAAATAGTCACTATTAAGAAAACATTTTCAGTGACGCCACTGGTATGCGGGGACCGTAATCGCTGCCATTTTTGCAATCAACTCTATCTTCTCATAAAATTTTGGTCCTGAGAAGAACCGATTTTCTTTCCAAAATGCGCCACTAACAGTAACTAAACGATAGTCCGAAGATTGTTGCTTTTAGCGATGGCCTCTCGATGTTCCACTTTCTGCTGAGACTGCTCCTACGGGCGTCATCGTTGTGCCCGCTCTCCGAGAAAATTTAGTTGAACTGATTGGAGTCGAGCCCGTAGGTTGCACGATTTTGATGTCTGTGCTTGCGATGCACATCGCGATTGGGTGGTTTACCGATTTTCAGTGCCTAGTAAAATTCAATTTTTCAATAGTTCAGCACTTTGAATGCATTTTTTCGATAGTTGAGCAAAATCTTAAAGAGTTCGTCGATCGATTAAAACCAAAATCTTTAAAATCGGTTGAAAGACGGCTGAGTTATTAGCCCATACTTCCTGACCACTTTTCGTGACGGTCTCAAATTTGAAACTGCAGAATGACCCCCCAATGTTCCGGAAAGACGTAATCCTACGTCAAAAAAAAACGGAGAAGATTGGCCGGCTGAAGAACAACAAAGCCCCTGGTTGAGCAACTACCAGGAGAGCTATTTAAACACGTTGGTGAGGCACTGGCTAGAGCGCTGCACTGGGTCATTACCAAGATTTGGGAGAAGGAAGTTTTGCCGGAAGAGTGTATGGATGGTGTCGTGTGTCCCATGTACAAAAAGGGCGATAAGCTGGATTGTAGCAACTACCGCCCAATCACATTGCTGAACACCGCCTATAAGGTACTCTTTCAAACTTTATGACGCCGACTAACGCCAATGGGGGCGGTTCCTTCATCAGTGCTGCCACCTGGAGAAGTTTCGAGAAAAAGTAGAATCATGGAAATTTGACATGGCATGATATAGAACATGACGGTTCAAGGGCGTAGCCAAGGGGGGGCCGTCGCCCCCCCCCCCCTAAATTGTGGAAAGATTGAACGGGTACTGAAATGAATTCCCTCAAACATGTGCACTTTACGATCCAATCATATACAGAAATAGGTGGTTGAAATTCAAAAGATTCCCAAAACTTATTAGGGAATCCAGGATCCATAATATATGTAAGGTCAAAACAACTCGAAACATTTCGGGCTCAAAAATTCTCCTTGGAATCCTTCTAGAAGCTCACCTGGGAACTTCTGAATTCCTCCGGAAAGTTATCCACAAATTCCTCTGAAAATCGTTCGAAAATCCTTCTTATGTAATTGTAATTCCTCCTTATCTAGAAACCCCCCACTAATTTTTTTTAGGAAATTCACGAGGAAATTCCTTGAAGATTTCTTTTCTTCTCTTCAAGATTTACTTCTAGATATTTCTTCGGCTATTCTTTCTTCAAGAAGAAACCGGCATTTCAATTTGTTCCCAAAATTCTACCAGAAGTTTCTTCAAAAATTTATGACGGAAATCCTCCAATTTAGCTCCATAATTTCACTTGTGAATCTATAAGAAATTCCTTCGGAAATTTTTCTAGGAACTTCTCCGGGAATTCCTCTCGGAGCTCTTCCTTTAATTCCTCCGGGATTACTTCCAGGAAATTTTCCGGGAATACCTCCAAACATTCAATAGCGAAATCATCTAGCATTCCAATCTGGAATTCTTTTCGCAATTACTTCAGAATATCCTTCAAGAAATCCTCTAGAAATATCTTCATGAATTTCTCCTGGAATTCGTCCAAGTATTTCCCCAGAAATTCTTACAGGTATTTTTTCGGGAGTTTCTTCAGGTACTTCTCCAGGAATTCCTTCAGGAATTTCTCCGGGAGATTTTCCGCGGAAGTGTACTAGAATTCCTTCCGGACTTCACTCGGATATCTGCCAAGAGTTCTTCCAGAAATTTCTTCGGAACAATCCGCAGGGATTTTCTTCAGCAATTCATCTGGGAATACTTTCAGGATTTCATCTGGGAATTTCTGCATTAATTTCTCCTGGTATTTTTCTGGGAATTCCTTCAGATATTTTTTCGGAAATTCGTTTAGGAACTTCTCTAAGAATTATGTCAGTACTTCCATGTGGGAATTCCTCCGGAAATGCTTGTGGGAGTTCCTCCGGGAGTTCTTCCAGGAGTTTTTCCAAGAAATTCTCCGGTAGTACCTCCAGGAACTTTACAGGGAATTTCTGGACGATATTTGGCAGGAATTTCACGGGAAATGGGATTTCGGAAGTTCCTTCAGAAATATATTTCCTAGAAGAATTCCTAGAGGACCTCCTGGATGAGCTCCCAGAGAAACTATCGAAAGAACTTCGGGAGGAATTTCCAGCTTAATTTCTGAAGAAAGCCTAAATGATTTCCTGAAAAAGCCTGAATAATTTCCTGGAATAGCTTCTGGTGGAACTCCCGGAGGAATTTCCGGAGAAACTCCCGGATGAATTGCTGGTGGAATTCCCGGAGGAACTCTCGAAGGAATTTTCTGGAAGAATTTCTGAAGAAACTCCCGGGAGAATTTTCAAAGGAACCCCGGGGAAACTACCAGAAGCATTCTCGGAAACAAGAGAATTCATCTTATAGACAAATCTCGTCTAGCTGAAACCTTTGTTGGGGTTTGTAGCTAGACCATCATCATCATCAGAGGACCTCCCGGAGAATTCCCTGAGGAGCTCGCAGAGAAATTCTCGGAGGAGCTTCTGGTGGAAAATCTATATAAATTCCTGAAGAAGCCTAAATAAATTCCAATTTTGCCGAAATTCTCGGAAGAATTTTCAGAGGAACTGCCGATAGAATTACCGGAATTATTCTCGAAGGAAAACCTAGAGAAATTCTTGGTCGAAATGCCGGTGAAACTCCTGGAAGAATTCCAGGAGGAATTTTCGGAGAAACTCCTGGAGGATCTACCAGTGGAAATCTTGAAGTTTCCATCGGAATCTTTCCGGATTTCATTGCGAATTAATCTATGAATTCCTCCGAAAATTCCATTGTTGATTTCATTTTCGGTATAATTTCTATATAAATTTCCTGGAGAAATTCTTTTTTCACAATTTTCACAAGAAATTATTCGAAACAATTCACGGAAAATTTTATGGAACTTACACAAGAAATTCGAAGATTTTTCGTGAAATTCTCAGGAATGTTTACTGGCAATTCTGCGGAATTTCCACGGAATATTCTTATTCCTAAAAATTATGGGAAACAGCACGCAATTATTTGAATTATTGCAGGGAATTCTGCAGAACTTAGAAGTTCGTGAAGATTTTCTTAGAGTAAATAATGGTGGAATTTTCGGATCAATTCCCGGGAAAATTTATGGTGGAATTCCTGAAGACACTGCCGAAGAACCCAGTCAACATTTTGATACGTATTGCAAATGATATAGGTTACCATATATCTACAATGAATCATGTATATAATGCACAGAATCGCCATATACCTACTAAAGTGGAGGCCATATACGTACTGAACAACGACTTTCTTGAGTTTGCGTAATCATTTATACGATCCAGAGAATTGTGAACATAAAAAAATAAAATAACAAGCCCCGGTCTCGAACAGTCGACATCTGGATCTAAAGGCCGATACAGTACCATCGGTGCTACTTAGCAACTCTTGAAAAGCATCACAATTTTGACAATCATAACGTAGTTGAAAGTTTAGTATTGACATGAGCTTTAATATCACAAATTACGATACATACTACATTTATACGATTTGAGTACTTCATTGTTGCATGTATAAAGATGAGTTGAATCGTACATGGAAACTACATATGATTATCCCGATAATGTTCATGCATAATTACGATTATGCAGCATTCCAAATGATTCTGCGATGGTGAAATGTCAACAACAGTAATGTTTTTTTTCACCGTTTTTACCTCCGGGTATTTTAGATTTTGATTGTTATTAATATTACAGCATTGATACGCAGTGGTAATAAGCAGCGGAGTATTATATCAGCGATATTGGCATTTAAGCACATCGCAGGAATAAAGTAAGTAAAAATAAATTATTTATATTTGTAAGGTTCAGTGGGATTCGATAAACACGCAGAAGAAAGTAGTCATATACGTACAACGCTCATCAATATGCGACTTGCATAACAACGCGCGTCTGTATTAACGACATTAGCGATCTAATATGATTATACTGATATTGTTTATAATAATTTACGACTTTTTAGAATACAATCGTAAATATGCCATACTAAAGTATTTTATACGATAGTAATCATATTTTGGACTTATTTATAAGTGCTAATATACGATTGTGATAATAAATAGCATCATATGCGACAAAATTTCTCTTTCATATACGATATGTGGTTGACTGGGAAGTTACTGGAGGCATTCCTAAAGAATCCCTGATAGAATTTCGGGTAGAATGCCAGGAGCAAATGTGAAAGGAATTCCTGGAGAAAGCTTGCATATTGATTTTTCTGCCTATTTTATAAATAATCTTATTTCAGAGAGGATTTGTTTTGAAATTCAGATGATGGTTCTAGTTTTCTTAAACTTATGGAAGAATGCAGGATTTTTATAATAATTGTTATAGCCGATTTTGTATTCTTTCTGAATACTAAGTTCGTTAATATTTTTCTCACTTTATTTAAAAATATCTGATGAGCAATAAATCACGCATTTTTAAATCCATTATTGTTTTAATCATTATTGTTTCGATTTGGTTTAATGTGTTAATATTCATGTGTTTTTATAAAACTACTATAAAACTACGATTTAGAAGACCAAAAAAGTTGCCCCCCCCCTTCTCGAAATCCTGGCTACGCCCATAGTGCTTAATGAACACTAAGCTGCGAGGCGGCTCTGTCCCAGTGTGGGGATGTAATGCCAATAAGAAGAAGAAGTGATCAAGGCGACGATGGATCGGATGATGCACTATGGGGATTTCAGGTCCCTATGAGTTATAGTTTTTGAGATATTAGCTATTAAAGTTGAGAATAGGTAAAAAACTCGGTTTTTCTTTTTGAAAACTTGCTTCACTTAATACCAGTATTTGAAAGATTTTTTCTGATACGATACCGAGGTTTATGTATAGCATTTTAAAGATAATTAAAAGAGCTTTCATATCGTATCAACAAAAATCGTGATAGCATGAAGGAAAAAACCAAAATACGTAAAAAACACTGACAATTTGAGGTATTTTCAACTTAAAAAGTCTGCCACTTTTTTCCCCGCGGAGATATTTAGTTGGGGATCATATTTGGGATGAGTACTTTCAGATTCCCATGGAAAATCTTGCCCAAACTTTCGCCATTTTTAGAAAACACGATTTGAAAATAAAAACGCGTGTACTCCAAAATGTGTCTTTTTTCCTTAGTGTGCATCACAGCAACACAAATTGCAATATTCTACTATAATAAACGTTCTTCCCTATTTGTTCTTGATATTTTGTGACTTAAAATTTGATGTTGTTTGGAACTTTATATATATTTGATTGAAGAGTCAAAATATTAAGCCCTTTTCAATAGTTAGTCGCGAAATGACTAGAATTGTTACTTAACAACATTTCCCTGTTATGACAACATTAAAAATATCTTATAAGCTCGAAAAAAAGGAAGAAAATATTTTTGTCCGCCAGTTTGTATGGGGAGGCCCCATAGTGCACCCCATGGAAAAAAAATAAAAATTTCCTGCCCACGACGCTCGTGCTGTGTACCGTACCCTGATGAGCGATGTTTTGACGTTGGTGTTATACAAAATAGAACAGGCACGTTCTCGAGTTTTATTTACAAAATCGCAATCCTTTCAACTGGTTTTACCACAATAACAATAACGCTTACTTAAATTTCTATTCGGGAGTAGATTTGATCCACTAGAAACACGCCAGCCAGCATGTTCTTGGATACCAATTACTTTTCAGCATGCTCGTCAAATTGATAAAAAATATAGCTCGCAGTTTGCGTGAACCAGGCGTAAAATTATGTTGGAATTATGTGGATAATTGGAAAGCTTTTTTTTATGATGAATCTCTAGTACCTTGAAATCCATCTCCCCCGTCAACAGTATCAAGCGGAGTGAAGTCCTTGTGTGAAAGTGTCTTTCCATCTACTAGCTCTCGGTGAGGTGATATTGCGGTGGAGAGACGATAAATCATGTTCTACGTATCCGATCTACTTTTCTACTTTCAAAAGGGTAGCGGGATGTAATGTTGGCCTAGGATGTAACGTTGGCTCATCACACAAATTAATCAACAATTCAGACTTCAGAGATAATACATCGTTTCGTAGAGAGAAATTTATCACGTTTTTTTTTCAAAAAAAGTGTATCGAGCTTATTTTAGTTACTTTAGGCTAGATTCATACACTTCTTCAACAAATAAACACTTTGTAGGAGATTGCGACTGGTAGAATGGATATTTTGACGTTGGCTTTCTCAGTCTAATTTAATTAAGACGGCTAGTTTGGCATAGCCCGACGTTTCGGTCCCGTGTATTGGACCTTTTTAAAGGGATAAGCTGTCCGTATGTAACGAGAGTCGGCCGACAGCTTATCCCTTGAAAAAGGTCCAATACACGGGACCGAAACGTCGGGCTATGCCAAACTAGCCGTCTTAATTAAATTAGACTGAGAAAGCCAACGTCAAAATATCTAATAAACACTTTGACTCGCTTTTTTTAGCAGCCATTTAAGCATAGAGTAGTTTTCTGAATGGAATTATTTTCGCACATTAGATGAACGGACAACAATCACATTATTTTAGCATTCATATTAAATTCACAATTCTCATTAGTATAGCGACACGATTAACCAAAATTCTTGGGACAATATTAGGAGCACTTGTTGCCAAATTTCAGCATACGATTTTCATCTGAAGCAGAACAGAGACTACTTGGCGTAATAACCAAAAGTAAGCAAGCCGTCTGGTGGCATAATTTTGGTTATAGCCTCAATGCAGGATGAATTTTTTGAGGGGTGTTCTGACTTGTCAATATCCCCAACTCATCCATCTTGGATTTGTGTATGGAATTTATGCTGGTTTGTTTACTTTTTGCACTGAAAATGAACTTTTTCCCCCTGCGCTGGTTATTCCCATCTACTAACGAAGTCGTATAAACTCCTATACATAAAAAAATCTTGCTTCAATGTATGAAGTATTACAACGATAAATGTGCTCAATCACAGTATGTTAGGCTAAGGTTCATATATCCTATTTCTGTATGGTTGGGGAAGGTGAGTAGACTTGACTGATATCAAGAGCCAAAAGAACAGACTATGGTATCAATATTTTATACTACATTAGGCCGATACAAATATTAAATTTATTTTATGTCACCCCCCCCTTTATTTTCGATAGATATCGAGGGGGCGAAAAAAAATTTTTTTTTAAAGGATTTTGTTTTTTAAAATTTTGAGCATTATGTATCACTGTTTTTATTTTGGCACGAAAGATATCATTTCTCGCTTAACTTTTCAAAAGGACCTAAGTAACATTTTTTTCATGAATTAATTTGAGTAATGCAATCAAAAGCTTTCATGTTGTTCTGTTGATTGCGCTATTCAAATTAATTCGTGAAAAAAATGTTACTTAGGTCCTTTTGAAAAGTTAAGCGAGATTTATAGACCATACATTTGACACCAAGAGTATTTAAAGTGAAAATATGAGCATATATCTGTATCGACATAAATATTCTATATTCGTCTAAGATGCCTTGCAATATGTGGCCGACCCATTTCCATCCACGCTTTCGAACATCTATTGTTATCGGTATTTAGTATTTATCGGTTGCTCGGCACACAATATCCAACTGTTATCGTCGAAAATATAAATTTTAGACATCATCTGCGTTTCACGATAGAGTAGAATATTCGAATTTTGGTGCGTGTATCAATCCAATCTGGTTGGGTCTTCAAATATTTCGAAAACTCGCGAAGGTAGTCATTCTGACTAATGCTTCCATGTCGATCTGATGATATCAGGTTGTCAAGATATTGAAATGTTTCAATCGTTCGACTACTTCAAAGTTTGAGGGGCTGTTCTCGATAACACTCAACCACATGGTCCTGCTGACGTTGACGGTAAGACGTCCCAAGGAAGCATACGGTCAGCTCGTTGAGCCCACTCCGCAGAAAAGAGCGTCTAGGTGTTTCACAAAAATAAACTGTCAAACAGCTCAAGGTATGGAACACGGTCAATCTTACCTACCAAGATCTCATCGATTACGATGAGAAGTAACCGTGGAGATGAAATGCGTCCTTATTTCACATCAGCGACTATGTGAATGGGGTCGGTGAAGCTACGACCCTATCTGTAAATCGCTTGCATCAATGGGGTCACACAGATTTTCGTAATTCAGACAATATGAATCCCTTCCGTAGTCAATGAATATTTAGCAAATAAAGGGACACTTCCACCTGTTTGACCTGCTCCGGAATGATGCGGAGCGGATATTGCATAATAGTTGCTTCAACATTCGCACTGACAGAATAGGGTCAGCCCTGAACACCTCCGCCGAAAGCCGATCGACCTTGAGGGCCTCTTTAGATTTCACGCGTGGGATGGCTGAGACTTGAAGAAGGTGTTCAAAGTGCTCGAACCAACATTTCAGCTGTCAAAGTCAGTGAGTAATGAGACAATAATCTCCGGATGCTGAGCCATCCTTTCTTTATCGGTCAGTATGTCCACCTATGCCTGACTGTCCTGTTTGCAGCAGCGCCCGACTCTCACTTACAGATAAACATACCGTTGACTCGTAATTTACTCCTCTGGTTCTTCCCGTTTCTCAGCCTTTGCTACTCTACGCTGCTAAATCTTCCGCCACGTAATCCATTCTTTTCGTTTGATGCGCTGCTCACCCAAGTTGTTCTCGTCGGTTTCGATAAAAGCATTCTTCGCCGCTCACTTCTCTTCTACACTGCTACCTTCCAGAACATGCACTACCCGAGTTCCAAGTTCTTCAACGAACGATTTCAGTTGGATATTATAGTCGGTCTAAGTTGCTTCGTTGCCCGAGCCTCTCCTCCAGTCGCTGAATCGCTGCGTTGTCGGATCTCGTCAATTAGAAGATGATAGTCAAACTCGATGCTAGCTCTGCGTTTATTACGGACTCAAGAAGGCACCGTCTCCGTTTTCAGCTGATCCATTTCTAGAGAATCCAAATACTAGTCCTGCCCAATACTAGGTTTTCCAATCTGCCAGATTCATGATTCAGCCATCTTGGATTTAAGTATGGCAGAGCCAGCGAGTTTGTTTGCACTAGAACTGAATTTTCCACCTTCTTTTCCATGAATTTGGCAGATTGGAAACCTAGTAATGTATTCTTGCTCTTGTCAACTAAAAGCAGCTGCTGAGCTGAGATGAGATAAGACAACTCAAAGCTGAATGCCCTCACACAATTTTCACCACGATTCTTGAGACGAGCAATGCAGTGTGACCATCTCTTTTTGAAAGAATAGGAGAGAACAAAACAAATAAACCTCAACTATTAATTATCAAATACTTACTCGTTGAGCGATAGTTCATGATTGCAATTATTTTTATAATGTTATCACGCATTTTTTATGTATAATTCACGTTCACAAAAAGGAAATAATTAGTTTAACCGATTTTATTTGTTTATGACAATACCGATGATGAAAAATGCCGGACTACTAGCCACACGGCGTAGCCAAAAACAAAATACCCGTTTGGAAATGAACGCGACGCTGTGCTTGCCGGCGTTTGTCAAATCGGCGAATTAGAAGTGGTCTTTTCTGACAGCAAAGTGGTTGCAAAAAAGGACAACTAGATGTCTTATCTCATCTCAGCTGCTGAGAAGTAAATCAAACGCTGCTTGCTGCAGACGGGAGGAGCGGGTGCGGGTGGACTCCACAGTCGACAATGCAAGGGGAGTAAAGCCGCAATAACCGGCGATAATCGCCTCCTCTAAATATTTCACGAAGTTTGATTGGAGCAAGGACAAATTGGTGGATGGCAGAGAAAGACGCGACATGTCAGATACTCACCGATCCAACTGATCAGCTTAAACATTGTCTGACCACTTAGAACAACTTCTTCAAGTTCTGACGACTTATCTTAATTCGTATAAAGGGAAAGGTTGACAATTCTCTGACGACAGCCTGCAGGATTCCGGCCCGGATGATTATGTGAGAATCATACTGTCATGCTTCGCATTATCCTGGAGCAGGTCAATTAAATTCAAGAGCCCCTCCATTTGGAACTGATTATCCACGGAGAAGCCTTCGATCGTCTTAATCACGAAAAAAAACTGTGGGCGTAACAGGGAGGTCTAGACAAAATCGAGAGTCCTATATGCAATGGAGTCGCTAAAGTGAGGCAAGGATAGATGTATTGTATTATTTTTATTTAATCAGACTAAGGCCGAAGTGGCCTGTGCGGTATATAAAAGTCTTCTCCATTCGGCTCGGTCCATGGCTACACGTCGCCAACCACGCAGTCTACGGAGGGTCCGCAAGTCATCTTCCATAGATGTATTGTATCTCTGTTGTTGTTGCTCATCGTAATCGACGAAATCAAGGGCCACTCTAGCAGCCCTCCATCATAGAGCAATCGAATGACCTCGACTCAGAAGTCAGGATTTAAAGGTAACGATTCAAACTTTATTCATTGCTTTGTATGTATTCAACACGCACAGCATATTCAATGTTTCGTCAGACATACGGAATCGTATTTTAGTAGCGAAGCTTCCAGAAACAGAGAAAGCTCTTTCTGAGTCTACAGAAGTAGGGCGAACTGTTGCTAGTGAATCATGAAGCATTGACAAGTATTTTCCTTTCAGCTTTTTCTGGGTCGTTGTAAGTTAACGCTTGTCTTACAATCTTTACGAATCCTGGTACAGTAATCGAACTTACAGGAACACTCTTGCCTCAAGCGGGGACGGTTTGGAAAAATACTGTTGAAGTGTGACGATTTTTTTGGGATGTGACGATGTCGTTGCGGTTTGATTGTCTTGAGGTATGTCATCGGACGCCTGACGTTTGTCCTAATTGATTGTCGCTGTCGTCACTGGCAAAACATCTTTCGCTGGCAAGGACAGGACACTAAATGTCAACGAAGGAAAAATAAGTACGTTTTGACAGATATCGACGTCAGGACATATCGTGGCGCTAACATCGACTCTGACCACTATCTGGTGATGGTTAAACTGCGCCCAAAACTATCCGTCATCAACAATGTTCGGTACCGACGACCGCCGCGGTACGACCTAGAGCGACTGAAGCAACCTGATGTCGCCACTGCATACGCGCAGCATCTCGAGGCAGCGTTGCCGGAAGAGGGTGAGCTCGATGGGGCCCCTCTTGAGGACTGCTGGAATACAGTCAAAGCAGCCATTAACGACGCAGCAGAGAACAACGTCGGGTATATGGGTCGAGGTCGACGGAACGATTGGTTCGACGAAGAGTGCAGACAGATTCTGGAGGAGAAGGACGCAGCGCAGGCGGTCGCGCTGCAGCAAGGTACCCGGCAGAACGTGGAACGTTATAGACGGAAGCGGAGACAGCAGACCCGCCTTTTTCAGGAGAAGGAACGCCGCCTGGAAGAAGCGGAGTGCGAGGAGATGGAACAGCTGTGCCGTTCTCAAGATACACGCAAATTCTATCAGAAGCTCAACGCATCCCGCAAAGGCTTCGTGCCGTGAGCCGAAATGTGCCGGGATAAGGATGGGAGCATCTTGACGGACGAACGTGTGGTGATCGAAAGGTGGAAGCAGCACTACGAGGAACATCTGAATGGCGCTGAGAGTACAGGCAGTGAAAGTCAAGGCAGCGGAGGAGATGACTACGTCAGTTCAGCGGACGATGGAAGCCAACCAGCCCCCACCTTGAGGGAAGTTAAGGATGCCATTCAACAGCTAAAGACCAACAAAGCCGCTGGTAAGGATGGTATCGGAGCTGAGCTCATCAAGATGGACCCGGAAAAGCTGGCCACTTGCCTGCACAAACTGATAGTCAGAATCTGGGAAACCGAACTGCTACCGGAGGAGTGTAAGGAAGGGGTTATATGCCCCATCTACAAGAAAGGCGACAAACTGGAGTGTGAGAACTTTCGAGCGATCACCATCCTTAATGCCGCCTACAAAGTGATATCCCAGATCATCTTCCGTCGTCTGTCACCATTAGTGAACGAGTTTGTGGGAAGTTATCAAGCCGGCTTCGTTGACGGCCGTTCGACAACGGACCAGATCTTTACTGTACGGCAAATCCTTCAAAAATGCCGTGAATACCAGGTCCCAACGCACCATCTGTTCGTTGATTTCAAGGCGGCATACGACAGTATAGACCGCGTAGAGCTATGGAAAATTATGGACGAGAACAGCTTCCCTGGGAAGCTTACCAGACTGATCAAAGCAACGGTGGATGGTGTGCAAAACTGTGTGAAGATTTCGGGCGAACACTCCAGTTCGTTCGAATCGCGCCGGGGACTAAGACAAGGTGATGGACTTTCGTGCCTGTTGTTCAACATTGCGCTAGAAGGTGTCATGCGGAGAGCCGGGTGTAACAGCCGGGGTACGATTTTCAACAGATCCAGTCAATTTATTTGCTTCGCGGATGACATGGACATTGTCGGCCGAACATTTGCAAAGGTGGTAGAACTGTACACCCGCCTGAAACGTGAAGCAACAAAAGTTGGACTGGTGGTGAATGCGTCAAAGACAAAGTACATGCTTGTGGGCGGAACCGAGCGCGACAGGGCCCGCCTGGGAAGCAGTGTTACGATAGACGGGGATACCTTCGAGGTGGTCGAGGAATTCGTCTACCTCGGATCCTTGCTAACGGCTGACAACAACGTTAGTCGTGAAATACGAAGGCGCATCATCTGTGGAAGTCGGGCCTACTACGGGCTCCAGAAGAAACTGCGGTCGAAAAAGATTCGCCACCAAATGTGTCATGTACAAGACGTTAATAAGACCGGTTGTCTTCTACGGACATGAAACATGGACAATGCTCGAGGAGGACTTGCAAGCACTCGGAGTATTCGAGAGACGGGTGCTTAGGACCATCTTTGGCGGTGTGCAGGAAGACGGTGTGTGGCGGCGAAGAATGAACCATGAGCTCGCCCAACTCTACGGCGAACCCAGTATCCAGAAGGTAGCTAAAGCCGGAAGGGTACGATGGGCAGGACATGTTGCAAGAATGCCGGACAGCAACCCTGCAAAGATGGTGTTCGCTTCCGATCCGGCAGGTACGAGACGGCTTGGAGCGCAGCGAGCGAGATGGGCAGACCAGGTGCAGAACGACTTGGCGAGCGTGGGGCGTATCCGAGGATGGAGAGATGCGGCCTCGAACCGTGCATTGTGGCGTCAAATTGTTGATTCAGTGTTATCTGTTTAGATGTTAACTAAATAAATGAAAAAATGAATGACAGATAGGTAGCCAACATGTTTGGGGACGATAACAAAGGGAACCGCAGCGGCAATCGTCCTCTATAGTTTATTACCTGTATTGTCAGGTGTTTGAAATTTTAGTAAAAAAAATAATATCTTTCTTACTAGCTTCTGCATTCAAATAATGTGGTTTTAACCATCGGAAGTTTTAACCAAAACTTTTTCCTTAGTACCGAAAATACCGGTACTTTCATTAAGCCAATACCGGTATTTCGGTACCGAAAATTGGTCGGTATTCCCGGGAATTCCGGTACCGGTACTTCCGGTACTAAAACCCTAGTATGCACCTGTCGATGTCTACGTTTTACAGCTCGGGCCTGGTAGCCTCACAACTGGATCCCAAATGCTGAGCCCCATCGAAATCCAATATCAACAGCAACTCCACAGAGCGGAGACGAAATCTGCAAGCAAGCGCTGGACAGGAATCTGGCAGGACATCTCAACAGAGACAGACCTGAGATATCCTGGCGACAGAAACCTAACAGACAAATAAACGAAGTCGGTAAGAATCAGACTTGGGCCCAAGTCAAGGATGGAGAGAGAACCCAATCCCAGTGCCGTATAGCCTATGTAACAATATAACAATAGCCATCGCTATGTTTACAGAGTAATAGAGTTTATTTTTGAACTTGTTTGGAAGAATGTTTTTATCTATCTATATGCATAAAAATGAATTTCTGTTTGTCGGCACCTTATAGACAGGGAAACTACTGAACAGATTAAGGTGAAAATTTGTATGCAGAGGTTTTTGGGGCCGGGGAAGGTTCCCCAGTATAGACGGGGGTGGCTCGCATACAAATGGAACACTAATTTCTTCATATCTCGAGAATGAATCATGAAAATGGAACCGAACTGGCATGTGGAGGTTTTGGAAGGGAAAATATGTTTCAGTGGTGGTTCGAAACTCCTCCCCATTCTGGAAAGAGGAGCTCCCATACAAATGAAGCATACATTTCTGCATAACTCGAGAACTAATAAATTTTAGGCGAAACGAAGCTTGTCGGGTCTGCTAGTTTTTCAGGTGGAACTTTGATTCTCAAAAAGTGAGGTTGTTTTCAGTGTATCGTACCTTTGCTTAGAGTAAGGTACTTGACACCTGAGAAGACATCTCAGATCGTGCCTCAGATGTGCCACAATGATCCCGTAGCACACCCGTTCATGTTTCTTGCATGGGTGAATGGGACTTTTAATATTGTCACGAGAAAGACACCATCTTCACTAAAAAGCTAGGTAATTTGTTTTTTTTTTCTCGAAAAACGGCATTCAGGCGTCAGCGTGAAATTCGAAAGCGTGTGATCTGAATATGAATCAAAACGATATTGCGAAAAGTCGAAGACAAGTTTAATTTTTTCACGACAATCTGAATCGAGTCATTTTAAAATAAGGAAGCTTCAACTGTACTGAAAAAGTTTGGAGCAAAAGCGCAATATATTTATGTGCACATGAGTCCCATACCATATTCGATTCCATTTCAAGGATGATTGCCAGTGCAGAGACGACAATCTAAAACAGCCCATCTACATAAAGAAATACATGTAATAACAATATTTCTTCCGTTTTGCACAAGGTATGCAGTTTTACTCCTGTCGATTGCTATCGACTTCGGAAGCTTCGGTATCACGTGAATTCGATTTCCATGTTGCTGTTTTGTCCCTTGGAAGAAGGGGAAAATGTGTGAACGCTGAATGTCCTTTTCTACGTCGCACTTCACGTTGAGTGTATGAAATCATTGCATCATTATTGTTTGAATATGGCAAGTAGGTATGTAACATAAAACGTGTCACAAGAGCGATAATGCATGACGCGAACACAGCACATCACGTGAGATTGTTTTGTCGGTGGGTACGATTCAATTTTCAATAACAGACATTCGAAAGGTTTGCAACATAAGCAAATAGTCTATAGTCTTTAAGTCTGCCCTGCAATTTTGGGTGAATATTTGTTATTTTTAAACTCAGTGTTTACTAATTCCATAAGCATATTTGAATTATCCTCATGGATTCTTTTCTTATGCATCAATGCTTTACATTACACCTTCTAGGCGGGTCCAAATTAAAGCAATGTGTGGAGAAGTCATAGGTTGGGTTTTGGAGTAAGTCACAAAGTATATAAAGTTATCTGCAATCTACTACAGCAAGACTTTGGCCTTTAGCGGCAAGTTACACATGTTCCGCATCCCAGAGTAGATCAAATAAGTCAGACGTGGGAAAGTTACGAGAATCCGCACAACTTTTTGTTTCACACAGTTCAAAACACACTTTGAAATGGGATCCATGTAATTAACAGGGGGAGAAGACGGAATAGTGAAACCCTACGCCGACTCGAAAAAGTATTTATTTGCAGTAACTAACCGAATATAAAAATGTTCGCGTTGAATGATTGCGCCCTAATATTGGTACTAAGCTCAGCAGAGATCAGCAGTTTGTACATTATAAATAACCCGCGAACGCGTGGTGCATTCTCTTTCCTTTGGCATCTTTGGACAATCACCGGTGGTGCTGTATTGTGTTAGTATTATTAATAAAAGTGTTTTAGAGTTACTAAGTCTTTTTTAAAAAGTGAATCCATATCACGATCCCCATAAGTTGTGTTAGAGGTGGGATCGTGAGGTGTTTAAAAAGTGGTAAAAATCCCGTCGCACGCGAACCTGCAACAACGTGATCATCAAACCCCTCGGATGTGGATATCATTTACGTGAGTAACTCATTTTTATTATCTTTTATAAAATAATTCACTAAAACAATGCCAGAGACCAGGCAGTCAGAGATGGAGGCGCTGAAGGCTGAAATTGAGCAGCTTAAGGCATTGATGAAATCGGGGAACAGTAGTAAATTTACTATCCCCGATCCCATCAAGAACCTATCGGAGTTTTCCGGTAGTAAGAAAGAACTTTCAAGCTGGCTACGGGAAGTAGACGAGCTATATGAAATGTTCAAGATAAAGGGGGCCAACGGCCAGCCCGATTCACTAAGCTCTATGTATATTAGAGCGATCAAAAATAAAATCAAAGGAGACGCTCGCGCGATTGTATGCGCAAATGGCGATTCTTATACCATTGGTGGCATCGAACAGATCCTGTTAGGACAATACGGGGATCGATTTGACTTTGCGACAAATGTATCGACACTGTTTAACATTAAGAAAAGTGATAAAAGTCACCTGAAATTCTTTAACGAATGTAAGGAGATTAACACAAGACTTAAATCTAACTTGAAATCCAATCCCATCACAGGAAAGGAAATCATAGATATACTAACCGTTACTCGATATCTTGACAATATCGGAGAACCTTTATCCGCTATCATTAGATTATCCAAGCCTAAAACGTTAGAAGATGCATACGAGTCAGTGTGTATAAACCAGAACGCGGAAATTAGATCTAGACCCGCGAAATATCAATTCAACAAATTTCCCAACAAAAGCAACGGCCTCTCGAGTAGCTCCCCTAAGCAGCATACAAATTCGAAACCCCCATATAGGAATCCGATGCAAAAACAACAATTTAAATCAGAGTTCCACGCGAACGAAGTAGACGTAGATAACGATGACGACGACGATGACGATGAGGATGACAATGTGCAAGGTAGAACGATGCAACCCAACGTGTCAAATTTTCACTTAGAGGAAGACGATCTCCCAACAACGTAAACAATTTTATACCGTTTATTCGCTACAAGTCTAATAAAGGGATATTGAATTTCTTGATAGACACTGGAGCAAATAAATCGTACATTAATCCGGAGCATGTGTTAAAGTGCCAGGAAACCAATCGACCCGCAATAGTAACTAATCAAAATGGTACATTTGCTATTGATAAAGTATTGCATGTCAATATGTTTCGTAGAAGCTTCGATAAAACCGTACCGTACCACGTATTCAAATTCCATAACTTTTTCGACGGTCTTATCGGATATGAAAATTTGGCTACTATGAATGCCAAAATCGATACCGGTAGCCATGAACTTTCGATTGGAAATATAAAATATCCTTTAGATAAATACTACCCAAGTTCCATGAACTTTCAGGAACAAACGGAAACCCTCATAGAGATACCGACTACTGCAGACGGGGCATTTCTCATTGAGGAAGAAATTAATTTGACGACAGGTGTCACATTACGACCTGGCCTTTATGCGGCTAGAAATAATCATGCCACTGTACACTTGTTTACTACTAGGCAAGCCAAACTGGAGAGATTAAAACCTTTTGAGAATGAACGTTTCTTTCTCAACCAACATGAAACTTTTCCGCAGCTTAACTTCCCTGCAGAACATTTGAATAAAGAAGAGGTTAAATTATTAGCCAAAACTCTTCGGCCCTTCAAGAGTGTTTTCTTCCATGATGGACAGAAATTGGATTTCACCCATCAAGTAAAGCACAAAATAGAAACCGGTGAAAGTAACCCCATTCACCAACGAACTTACAAGTACCCATACCATCTACGGGAAAAAGTAAGTGAGCAAATTCAGAAAATGTTGGAGACTGGAATCATAAGAGAATCCTCTTCTCCATGGACTTCCCCGATCTGGGTAGTCCCAAAGAAAGCGGATAATTCAGGTATAAAGAAATATCGCGTAGTTGTAGATTATAGGAAACTGAATAAATTAACGCCAGCAGATAGATATCCTATACCCGAGATTAGCGAGATTTTGGATCGCCTCGGAAAAGCACAATACTTTTCTTTACTCGATTTAGCCAGTGGTTTTCACCAGGTAGAGGTGGAGCCGAATGATATTCCAAAGACGGCATTCAATGTCGACAATGGAAAATACGAGTTTTTGAGAATGCCGTTCGGGTTGAAGAATGCGCTCGCGACATTCCAACGTTTAATGGATGCTGTTCTACGGAAACATCTGGGGATAAGATGTTTCGTCTATATAGGTCTATATGGACGACATCATTATCTTTTCAACTTCTTAAGATGAGCATATGAAGGACATTCAGAAAATCTTACAAACCCTTAAAGATGCTAACCTTAAGGTACAATGCGATAAGTCTGAATTTCTTCGTAAGGAAGTAGAATTCCTTGGACACGTCATCTCTACAGACGGGGTGAAACTGAACCCAAAGAAAGTTGAGGCAATTAAAAATTGGCCTCTACCGAAAACATCAAAAGAACTTAAGTCGTTTCTCGGAACAATCTCCTACTACAGAAGATTTGTACCAGGATTTACAAAATTGCAAAACCAATGACTAGCCAACTTCGTGGCAAGAATAAATCAATTAATACCAATCCTGAATATGAATCTGCCTTCGCTAAGTTAAAGGATATTATGAGTACAACACTACTCTTGAGTTATCCAGACTTTAACGAACCGTTCATACTAACTACCGACGCATCAAACTATGCTATCGGCGCAGTATTGACGCAAATGGTAGATGGACACGAAAGACCAATTGCGTACCTTTCGCGAACACTGACAAAAGCAGAGGAAAAGTATTCCGCAACTGCGAAAGAACTTTTAGCTATCTATTTCGCTGCAAAGAAATTTCGATTATATTTGTATGGTAGAAGTTTTACTATTTACACGGATCATGAGCCATTGACGAAGGAAATTAAATTAACAGATGCAACAGGACGAGTAACTCGTCAACGGTTATATCTGGAGCAATTCGATTTCCAATTGGTTTACAAGAAAGGGAAACAAAACGTGGTAGCCGATGGATTATCTCGAATACCTCGCGTGGATGAATCTGAAATAAACTTACAAACCATTTTAGAAAACGAAGTACATGAAAACGATCCTATATATGGGCCGGAAATCATAAATAAATTCAGAAATCAGCTCATCATTCATATTACCAATAATAGAAGAAAGTCCTCTCACATTTATTATTTTATCTTTTCAGGTTATAGTAGACATGTATTCCACCAGGAGGAATATACCGAAGAACAACTATTAAATATTCTTAAAGCTCATTTATCTTCAAAAATAACAAATGGAATCTTTTCCCCACCTAATATTGCAAAATTGTGCTCTAAAATTCTAGATAAACATTTCAAGGGAATGCGAGTACAATTCTGTAATCTTAAGCTAACACATCTAATTTCTAAAAAAGACCAAGACGAATTTGTTCGTAAGAGTCACAACTTTAATCATAGAAGTTGGAAACTCACATATGAAGAGATTCGCCAATCAGTCTATTTCCCAAACATGTCTTCAATTGTTAGGACCTTTGTAAAAAATTGCTGGGATTGTAAGTACGCTAAATATGAGCGTCATCCCTTTAAAATTCCAATCACACGTAGAATTTATGAAAGACCTTTAGAAAGTCTACTCATGGACATCTGGACATCTACGTGAAAGAAAACGAAAAGTTTCTAACAATTATAGACTCCTTTTCCAAATTTGCGCAAATTTACAAAATCATTACGGAACTTCAGAAGAAATCATTGAAACGCTCATCAAGCAATTCAAAATTTTTGGCCTACCGAAACAATTAACTTGCGATCAAGCCACTTATTTCCGCAGTCAAAATTTTAAGGAATTTCTAGAAACCCATGGTGTTGCCGTTCACTACGCTAGTAGTAGCAACAGTAATGGCACCATCGAGAGATTCCATAATACACTTTTAGAAATGTATATGGCCAACCGCAGGAAATTCGACCAACTTTCACTTTACCAAGGACTGTCCATGACGACTGCCCTTTACAACGACACAAAACATGCCACGACGAATTTAGCACCGAGACAAATAGTATTTGGAAACTCGACGTCATTAGACTTACAGGACATTAACCTAACAAAACAACGCACTATTATGACAGCAAGAGACAATATTGTATTTGAGGCTAACAAACATAATTCCAAAATTAAAATACATGACAAAGACTACGAGGATATTGGAGACGATACGGTTTTAGTTAAGACGAAGGGAAAAGCCTCTCCTTTTAGCAACCGATATAGACTAGTAGATATCAAAGAACAAAACGAAAAAACAATTACGGACGCAACAGGAATCAAAATTCATAAAAAAGATACAAAGAAGTAACAAAATGATTAAACCTGGCTTTCCGACTTCCTTACAGATTTTGGCTTGGTATACTGACGCAGACGACTCTATCGAATCGACAATAGATGTGTACAATAATGTAGCCCAAACCGGAAAGCTTAATCAGTCCTTTTTCGAGTTATCTATCAGGAGAAAAATAGGCAGAATTAATCTGTTGTTCAATAGAATTAGGCCACAGCGAATCAAACGATGGGAATCATTAGGTAGAGCGTGGAAATACATTTCTGGAAGTCCAGACGCCGACGATCTTAAAGTCATAAACTCTTCTCTAAACTCCGTGGTAGATGAAAATAATAAACAAATTCAGATAAATCACTTGTTTGAGAAACGTATGAGAAACTTGACAATTCACTATTAGATAACGAGCAGAATTTGGAAAAAGTAACATTCGATAGTTTAGACTCTTTGAATTTCATATTTGAGATTGATGAATTATTATACTATTTAGAGATAATTGAAGAATCTATAACACTAGCCGGACGAAGCATCCCAAGCAGTCGCATCATCCACCCTGAAGAACTTTCGGTTATTCGCCATACCCTCAACGATAACGGTTTTCGATTGAACTCGGTCGACGATATGTTGAACATTGCTAGCGCATACGCAGTATATAACAACGAGATGTTCATGTATATACTCAAAATACCAAAAATCAAGGATGTGCAATACAAAATTGGTTTGATTGAACCCGTAATTGCCAATAATTTACGAATTCATCTAACGGCACAATTTTATATTGAAGGACAGAACGCATTTATGTCAAAAAACCCGTGTCCAAAGATGAAAGATCTCTCTATATGTTCCTCCAGCAACTTGGAACCGCCTACGGAGTGCATTCAACAATTAGTTTCAGGACAACACACAGCCAAATGTCCTATGGAACGAATTTACGAAACTAAAACTATTCGTAAAATCACAGAAGGCAACATCATGGTTACAGGATCCAACATTACCCTTTAATCAAATTGTTCAACGATTACTCTACGGGTCATTCCTCATACAATACTCCAATTGTACTGTGAAGCTGGACGACGAGAAGTATGCTAACTCCGACATGGAAATTCAACCATTCATCCCTACCACAGGAATTAAGGTCAGTCCAACTATACTGATAAACAATATCCCGTTACAGCATCTGCAAGAGATGCATTTAGAACACAGAAACCAGATAGATCATCTCAATTTAACTACGAACAATCTGCATTGGAAACTACATATGTTTGGATGGTTAACCTCATTATCAACAACAGTTATAATCATATGTATCCTGGGCCTGATCATAGCCATGATCTTCAAAATACTTAGTTGGAGAAAACATCTCACACTTAACACAAAAGAAGATATTCATATCAATTTCAGCCTAGCAACTGATGGATGTCCTGAGTCAAGAGATATACCACTTATCCCACAGCAATAGAAGAAAGCCGAGGACGGCTTTCAAACTAAAAGGGGAGCCGTTATGGAAACATCGGAACATCGTGCCACTCAGGTGCACCAATTGCAGTCAGACAACGTGGACGACCCAAACTGCTAGATCAGCAGTTTGTACATTATAAATAACCCGCGAACGCGTGGCGCGTTCTCTTTCCTTTGGCAGCTTTGGACAATCACCGGTGGTGCTGTATTGTGTTAGTATTATTAATAAAAGTGTTTTAGAGTTACTAAGTCTTTTTAAAAAGTGAATCCGTATCACGATTCCCATACGTTAGCAATTTCGCATATGTCCAGTTCTTATACAGGTTTTGGTAGATTCTTATACACCATTGTTGGAAAATCTAACAACTGCCGGTTGGGTGTAGGTAATTAAGCGCCGGACATGTTGCCAGAATGCCGGACAGCAACCTTGCAAAGAGGGTATTCGCTTCCGACCCGGCAGGTAGGTACTAGAAGGCGGAGACCGCAGCGAGCTAGGTGGGTGCACCAAGTACAAATCGATTTGGCGAAAGTTGGGCGCAACCGAAGATAGAGAGATGTGACCTCGAACCGTGTATTGTGGTGTCAAATTGTTGATTCAGTGTAAGATGGATAGATTATATAAATAGGTATCTAATTAAAATCCATTCCAATGAATTGATTTAGCGAACTCATTTTTGTCGGATAATGGTACAGTCCTACTGTATTGTTTGCATATGTAGCAGATATCAGCTCATTTCTTAGCAGCATTTTTTTGAATTGGTTTGGTTTGCATTAATTCATTGATGATAATAAACATAATCACTTTTGCTATGATGAATAATGATGAAACCACCTTTAAATGGCACCTGAAATCTATTATTAAGAGCCAATCTGCAAGAAGAGAGACCTTATCTTATATCAATGTTTGAAAAGTGGATTAAAATGGTCTTCACGGGTTGTCCGAGAAGTGCAAAATCAGACAGGTACAAAACACGACCGCCTGACGTAAACTCCTTAAAACAGTTTGGTGTGTTTAGAAATGCAGTTACATCATATATGCATCTTGCAAGATAGTTCATTTGATTTATTATGTCACTGGTTTCGAAGAAAACTAGCGTGGCTCAAAATAAGAAAACAGTTGGATACTACAATTAAATATTTCCACCAAAACAACGCCAACGTCAGCCACTGCTGTACTTTGAATAATATTTATTTCGAATCTACTTTCTCTGGTATAAAATAGTGGCCCTGAAAAGAACCGATTTAAGCCGAGCAGTCCTTAAATGACTTGAATTTCGATGGGGGGATTTGGGGGCAGCAGGGACTATGTCCAAGGGCTTGACGATCTCTCCCCAGGCCATCTGCGAGTTGTGGCGCCTGCCTAGGATGTGGTGGGGTTTGACAGTGGGCCCTGTTAAACCTCTATAAAAAGCTGCATGTATCCGCAAGTAGGCTCCGCCAAAGCGACCGTGTGCCGCTCAAAGCGCACAAGCCCAAGTCCTGGTGTTAGGTGGGACGCTAAACAGCCCTGACACAATGGCCCTCCGGCGAGACAGGAGGTTTGCGCAGGCCCAATAAGCCGCCTGGAAAACTAATCATTACGAACAGTATAAGAGCTAATGCGACTCTATATAATCGACAAAGACCTAGGCGACGAATAAAGGATCACGATTGGAAGCTTGGAACATGGAACTGCAAGTCGCTAGGTTTCGCAGGTTGCGACAGGATGATCTACGATGAATTACATCCCCGCAACTTCGATGTCGTGGCGCTGCAGGAGATTTGCTGGACAGGACAGAAAGTGTGGAAAAGCGGGCATCGGGCGGCTACCTTCTACCAAAGCTGTGGCACCACCAACGAGCTGGGAACCGGCTTAATAGTGCTGGGTAAGATGCGTCAACGCGTGATTGGGTGGCAGCCAATCAACGCAAGGATGTGCAAGCTGAGGATTAAAGGCCGTTTCTTCAACTATAGCATCATCAACGTGCACTGCCCACACGAAGGGAGACCAGACGACGAGAAAGAAGCGTTCTACACACAGCTGGAGCAGACATACGATGGATGCCCACTGCGGGACGTCAAAATCGTCATCGGTGACATAAACGCACAGGTAGGAAGGGAGGAAATGTATAGACCGGTCATCGGACTGGATAGTCTGCACACCGTATCGAATGACAACGGCCAACGATGCATAAACTTCGCAGCCTCCCGCGGAATGGTAGTCCGAAGCACCTTCTTTCCCCGCAAAAATATCCACAAGGCCACATGGAGATCACCTAACCAAGAAACGGAAAACCAACTCGACCACGTTCTAATCGACGGTAAATTCTTCTCTGACATCACGAACGTCCGCACTTACCGCAGTGCGAATATTGAATCCGACCACTACCTCGTTGCAGTATGCCTACGCTCAAAACTCTCGACGGTGTACAACACGCGTCGAAGTCGGACGCCGCGGCCTAATATTGGGCGGCTACAAGACGGTAGACTAGCCCAAGAATACGCGCAGCAGCTGGAGGAGTTAACCAACTACCATGAGAGCTGTTTAAACACGGTGGTGATGCACTGGGCACTGGGCACTGCACTGGGTAATTACCGAGGTTTGGGAGGATGAGTTTCTGCCGCAGGAGT
Source organism: Armigeres subalbatus (assembly GCF_024139115.2). NCBI lineage: Eukaryota > Metazoa > Arthropoda > Insecta > Diptera > Culicidae > Armigeres > Armigeres subalbatus. The sequence continues at coordinate 389,071 of NW_026942680.1, read as the reverse complement.
GGATGGAAGGTGTCGTGTGTCCCATCTACAAAAAGGGCGATAAGTTGGATGGCAGCAACTACCGCGCAATCACATTGCTGAACCCCGCCTACAAGGTACTCTCCCAAATTTTATGCAGCCGACTAACACCAATTGCAAGAGAGTTCGTGGGGCAGTACCAGGGGGATTTATGGGTGAACGCTCTACCACAGATCAGGTGTTCGCCGTAGGTCAGGTATTGCAGAAGTGCCGTGAATACAATGTGCCCACACATCATCTATTCAACGACTTCAAAGCCGCATATGATACAATCGATCGGGACCAGCTGTGGCAACTAATGCACGAAAATGGATTTCCGGATAAACTGATACGGTTTATCAAGGCGACGATGGATCGGGTGATGTGCGTAGATCGAGTTTTAGGGCCATTCTCGAGTACCTTCGAAACGCGCAGAGGGTTTCAACATCGCTTTGGAAGGGGTAATACGAAGGGCAAAGATCGACACGAGTGGTACGATTTTCACAAAGTCCATCCAGTTATTTGGTTTCGCCGACGACATAGTTATTATGGCACGTAACTTTGAGAGGATGGAAGAAGCCTACATCAGACTGAAAAGCGAAGCTAAACGGATTGGACTAGTCATCAACACGTCAAAGACGAAGTACATGATACGAAGAGGCTCAAGAGTGGACGATGTATACCACCCACCACGAGTTTGTATTGGTGGTGACGAAATCGAGGTGGTTGAAGAATTCGTGTACTTGGGCTCACTGGTGACCTCCAATAACGATAACAGCAGAGAAATTCGAAGACGCATCATGGCAGGAAATCGCACGTACTTTGGACTCCGCAAAACGCTTCGATCAAATGGAGTTCGCCGCTGTAACAAACTGACTATCTACAAAACACTTATTAGACCGGAGTCCTCTACGGACACGAGACCTGGACGATGCTCGTGGAGGACCAGCGCGCACTTGGAGTTTTCGAAAGGAAAGTGCTGCATAACATCTATGGTGGGGTGCAGATGGCGGACGGTAAGTGGAGGAGGCGAATGAACCACGAGTTACATCAGCTGTTGGGAGAACCATTCATCGTTCACACCGCGAAAATCGGAAGAATGCGGTGGGCCGGGCACGTTGCCAGAATGTCGGACAGTAATCCGGTAAAAATGGTTCTCGACAACGATCCGACGGGAACAAGAAGGCGAGTTGCACAGCGGGCAAGGTGGATCAATCAGGTGGAGGACGATTTGCGGACCCTGCGCAGACTGCGTGGTTGGCGACGTGCAGCCATGGACCGAGCTGAATGGAGAAGGCTTCTATGTATTGCACAGGCCATTCCGGCCTTAGTCTGGTAATAATAATAATAATAATAATAATAATAATAAAAATTGTAATTTTGCCGAAAGAGTCGTTTTCCCTAACATTTAGGCATTTGACCGAATATGCCATCAGCCCGAAAATGCCGTTTGGCTAAAATGGTCGTTTGACAGAAAGGTTAATTTGGCCGAAAATGTCGTTTGGTAGAATGGCCATTTGACAGAAAGAACCATTTGGCTTGTAATTCTCCTTTCTGCAAAACAATCGTTTCGGTCAAACGGCTAAACGATTTTTTGGCCAAATAATCAATTCAACCAAACGACACTTGGCAGAAAATGCCATTCGGCCGAAATGGTTGTTTTTTTTAAAGGATATTTTTGGGCCAAATGGCTCTTTCTGCCAAATGACCATTCTTACCAAAATGCATTTTTGATCAAATGATCTTTCTGGTCAAACGACTTTTTCGGCCGAACGGCATTTTCAGTCAAAAGGCAAACAGCGGGCTTGGTAGTCATATGGCTACTGCTTCTGCCTCATACGCAGGAGGTCGTGGGTTCAATCTCAGGTCCGTTCCATTCTCCTACTTTGTATCTTTCTCTTTATTTCTCATGTTCTAGCAATCGCTAGAACTGGAAATGGACTTCTATACCGTTTCCACTACTATTCCAATACCTTCAACTTGAGTATTCTAACAGTAATCTGCTAGAATTGGAAATGAACTAATAGAGCTCGTTTCCTACATCCAATTAGAAATTCCATCAGTTACCTTCTCCTATCTATCACATTGGCAGCTCGTTAACCAAGACGGACCTGTGCCTCTCTAACCTAACATAGAAATTCCAACAAATTCCGCATGAACTCGTGGCAAGTGCAGAGGTATATTCGGCTTGCAGTGGGCGAGTGATTGCATCATCATTTCCTCCCCCTTCCCTACATTGACTTGCATTCTGACGTGGCAGGCGCCAGTATGACCTAACAAATGAGATCACCAGTACTTGTACATTGAAGATGTGTGCTAGTCCCAAGCAAACATCTGTTGGTTCCCTGTGCAAGAACAGCTGATCTGGTCATAATGGAGTAGCAACTACGAGCAGTCAACCAAGCTCAAGCTCAAGCTCAAGCGAACGGCATTTTCAGTCAAAAGGCAAACAAATTTTTCGGTCAAATTACCAGTTAGGCCGAATCTTCCTTTTGGCAATATGTCGCTTTCGGCCAAACCATTGTAGACCTGATAATATTTTGAGATAAACATTCAGTTCGGCTCGGCTAAATGGAATTTGGCTAGATGAATTTTGACTTAAAAGCCAGTATCGACTTAAAAAGTAGAGGTTACGGAATTTTGTTTAATGGTCATTTGTCAAAAAGGCCATTTAACCAAACGAGTGGCCAGTTTTGACCATATGATCCGTTCAGTAATTGACATTTGGCCGTATGCCAAATGACATTTTCTGACTTATTTGGCCTAATTACTTCTTCGGCCAAACGATCGATTCGGCCAGACGACCTGTTAGGGCAAACGGTTTTTTCGGCAAATTACCAGTTCGGCCGTTTGTCGCTTTCGGCCAATGGAATTTCCCAAGAATTTCTTATGGACAATACAAAGTATTTCCTTAAAAATTCCGAGCATTTTTCCGTTAAGATTTTTTTGTTGAAATCTACATATTGCACAATCTTCCGCTGACACTTTGAAAAAAATCGTCGTGAAAATTCCAGAGAGTCTCCCGCGAATATTCCGAAGAATTTTCTTTTTTACGTTGTCTCTAGTCTAGTCGTCTTAATTAATCTGGATTGAGAAAGTCAACGTAGAAGCATCCCGTCTACCAGTCACAAGCTCCTACAATTATGAAGGATTTTCTGTGGAAATTTCTAAGAATATAATCCTGTAGAAATTTGAAACAACTTCCCGTAAAAATTCTGAAGAGATTCTCATTTAAATTCCAAACTATTTACCTTAGGAAATCCAAAGAGCTCCTCTTGGTAATTTTAAAGAATTCTCAAAACTTCAAACTAGTTCCCGTGGAAAATGTGAAAATAATTTTCGAATGAATATTCTGGAAAAACTTAAAGAAATGATCCGATTTTTCCGGCGAAATTCAAAATAAATAAATTCTGCCAATTGAGCTATTCGGCCAACCGTTTTTTTTTCAGCCAAATGATCTGTTCGACCAAATGACAAAGGCCAAATAACTTTAAGCTAGATAGTAAAGACATTCCACTAAAAGCTCAACATAATTTTCTTATCATAATACTACTCTTAAGTTGATAAAGCGTTTGGCATTTATTATTTCATTTTATGGTTTATTACAGTTTTGACGATAGCAACAAGAGCAACATAGAACGTAATTTAGTGGTATTGACAACAGCTGTATTAAAATCCTCATAAAACTGAAATAAATCCAGATAGCATTGAATCTGTTATTTGGGGCAGTTTGTTCCAGAAGGAAAATGACCGCATATGAGTCCATTTTTTTCATAATGGGACTCATATGCGGTATATTTCAAGATGGGACATGTAGGCTTGATGTTTAATCCTCATTTTCTTCATTTGATTTTTTCATTTATGCATAATATGCGATCAAAGGCGGCATACTTTTGAATACATTGATTGCATCATCTCCCGATGCGCTTGTGATTCTGCTGGTATCAACTTCCTGCTGTCGCCAAGCAATTATGTTTTGCAGATTAACGAATATTCATTTCGGATTATTTTCCCATCAATATCAGAAACAAAACCATAGATGAATCTTGCGAGAATATGGATCAACTAGGTCTGAGCTCTTAACAGTAAAGGAAAAGAAATCAACTAGTGAGAAAATTTCTCTTTTCACAGACGACAGCCAAATTGACGAAGACGCCACCATAGCGAATGAATTTTCCAACCAACCGCTCGGACCGACACTGATGCCATGATTCCGCTACTGACGCCAAGCGATTATGTTTCGAAGAAAGTTTATTACGGATCAACTTTCTCTTGTCACTCTTCTCAGTAGCACGCATTTCAAATCATTAACAGCATATATCCAAACTCAGAATCTTGCGAGAAAATTTCACTGGGCGCCAATTCACAATTTGCTAATCACTAGCGGTTGTAGTTTAAAAAATCCATAATAATCCACCTAGCGGTGAAGAGGCCACACAACTTGTTTATTCTTCAATAACTGCGTCCATTACGGAGGTTGATCCATAGACCTTGACTCTATGGAGTTCTTAGACTACCTGGAGCCCACGACAACAACAAGGACTACTTGGAATACAAACATATACCACGAAGAGGTCACACAACTTGTTTATTCTTCAATAACTGCGTCCAATACGGAGGTGAATCCATAGACCTTGATTCTATGGAGTCCGTAGACTACCTGGAGTCCACGGCAACAACAAGGACTTCTTGGAATACAAACATATATCAAGAAGGGGTCTCACAACTTGTTTATTCTTCAATAACTGCCTCCATTGCAGAGGTTGTTTCACAGACCTTGACTTTTTGGAGTTCTTAGACTACCTGAATCCCAGAACAACAACAAGACTACTACTTGGAATACAAAAATAGACCAAGAAGGGGTCACACTGCTTGTTTATTTTCAATAACTGATCCATATACCTTGACACTATAGAGTTCGTAGACTACCTGGAACCCACGACAACAACAAGGACTACTTGGAATACAAACATATACCAAGAAGAGGTCACACAACTTGTTTATTATTCAATAACTGCGTCCATTACGGAGGTTGATCCAGAGACATTGACTCTATCGAGTTCGAAGACTACCTGGAAACTACGATAACAACAAGAACTACTTGGAATTCACACATATACCAAGGAGGGGTCAAACAACTTGCTTATTCCTCAATATCTGCCACCATTACGGAGGATGATCCGTAGACCTTGACTCTATGGAGTTCGTAGAGTACCTGGAGCCCAATACAACAACTAGATCTACGTGGAGTACACACATGTATACCAAGTAGGGTTCACATAACTTTTTTTTATTGTTAAATAACTGTCTCTATAACGGAGGTGAATCCTAGAACTTGACTCTATGGAGTTCTTAGACTACCTGGAGCCCACGACAACAACAAGAACCACTTGGAATACAAACATATACCAAGAAGAGGTCACACAACTTGTTTATTCTTCAATACCTGCGTCCATTACGGAGGTTGATCCATAGACCTTGACTCTATAGAGTTCGTAGACTACCTGGAGCCAATGACAACAACAAGAATTACTTGGAATACAAACATATACCAAGAAGGGCTCATACAACTTCTTTATTCTTCAATAACTGTCGCCATTACGAAGGTTGATCAACAGACCTTGACTGTGTGGAGTTCGTAGACTACCTATAAACCATGACAACAGAACAGGTAATACCACTTCGCATGTAAGCTAAATTCTGTTCCTAAAACATCCGCAGTACTTAGATCATCTAAAAATTTTCGAAAATTTTCTCTTTAGTGCTGCTGTCGGCCCGACTGCCAATGATTCGTCGCTCTACCATCGATGAGTGCTACTGATGCCACTGATGCAACTGCTATTTCCCGGATGGGACCGCTACCGGAAGCCATTGTCCGCTCTCCGTGATATTTCGGACGACGTTGGCTTAATTGTACTTTTCAAAATAAAATAACAAATTTTGGCCAAGAACAAAACTAAACTAGAGAAAGAGAGATTTTATCATTGAAGCAATGTATTTTCATGACTCTCGCATCAGTCAGAATAATCAAGCGGGGATGATGCCTTTCTCGTATAATATAAAATGTAATGTTAAAAACACATGAGAGAGGTCGAAATAGCACTTTAGGGGATAGATTTCATGTTTCTATTAGTGTGTATTTAAATGCATGCAAAGCCTGAATTTTTTTTCCCGATTTTGATTTTTTTTCCAAGCGGAGACCGAAACTAAACATCGGATCGCAATGGCAGATCGGGCCAATTTTCATAATTGCAGAAATAGTTGTTAGTAAAACTAAAGTGAAAATGGAGGTAACCCGAGATTTTAGGGATTTTAGAAATAATATCCCGGGAATCGATAAATCCCGAATTTTCTTTAATACCGGGATAACTTTACTTCCAGAAGAACTACGTGGAAATGATGGAGAGCTGTCTTCAAATCGCCAATTGTACGAACGTTTCAAAGCTCAAGGGCCTCCCAGGGGCGCCCGCCACTCATCAACCACAAAGTCTTCAGGAATTCGGGTTGACTGATGTTGTTTAAAATGACATCGGTCCTACAAGAAAATGATTCCAAAGACGGACGTCGAAACCTTGAAGTGGTTAACCGATTGTCAGAGTCCAAATCCTGTACAAACCTCATCCCTATTAAGCTGATGGATCCGAAAGCAAAAAACAATTCTCAGCCATCCGAATATCTATATGGATAGAAGAGATTGTAATTTGAATCACTTTTTGCGACAGTTCAAAATATGTGATCAATCGCATGTGTTTCGAGCTTCCAGCTGTAAAACGAGTTGTTACCAGAACAAAAACATGTTGTTTTGTTTTCAGCCATTGTTCTTCTTTTTATGGTGCATGACGTTTTTATGATGAATCCAAGTGAAAACTTTTTCGTTCATTGAAAAATTGCTCTCAGTACTAATCCCTCCTGGTCTACACTCAGTCCTGGAAATTGTTTCAAGGTTTTGTTCATGTCATGGGGGTTGACAGTGTTGTGTAACCAACCAACCGTCCCACTGGGATATTACCACACTTTGATCAGTCCCATATCTGAATCCCCTGTCACCATAAACGCCATCTATTCATAATCAAACAATTAATTACAATCACGTACCGTTAATTTCATTTTCATTCAGGGGTGATCGTTCGACGCTCTAATCACTTCCAGCGACGTCGGTCACGACAAACTATTCTTTCGTCACTGTCTTCGTTCGGTTCACCTTGCTGTTGCACTTTCTTCACCCCTGGAGACACTACAGTTGGTGAGCCCCTCGGTTAACTGCGGTATGCACCGCAAGACAAAAGAACCGAGGTAATTGCCTGGAACGTTGCACAGAAATTCACGAGGACGATCGGAGCAGGGGCTGTGGCCTAGAGACCCACAGAAACAGACGCGGACGGGTGGGATGAGAGCACGATGGGTTTGCGTTAAATAATTGATCGGCACGCGGAAAGTGTTGGCTGCGGTCTGATTTGAATATTTCATTTGGCGACCGATTTATAGCTTCGCCTCCTACGAACACGTGCGAGGTAGAAGCTTTGTGGGTTGGATGTTTAGTTGAGGTGGTTGTTTTTGGGGGGATCATCAATCCAGCGTTCGAGTCGAGGGGTGCGAATCGATGCGGTCTAAGTTTGCGAACGATGCACATTCTGACGGAATAATGTGACTTTGACTGATTGGCAGGCCAAGATGCAATTGGCGTCGTTTTGGTAGTATAAATTTCGTAATAATTCGGGGGTAATTTATAGCTACATTGTTTGTTGGTAAACGAGAATTTGTTTTAGAATCGGCTTTGAACAAATTTAGATTTATATTAATGATGTCTATGTTAGTAATGAATGACCATGAAATATGAATGATATCAATGGCGCCGGGGGTGGGTGGGACAAGTTGGACTTGCCCTACGCATGAATGTTCCTGGGTGGGACAGTAAAAACATTGTCCTACCCATGATTATGGTAGGAACATATGGAGAACAGTGTTATGGAAAGTAGAGTAAAATAGCACTGTTGTTCTCCGAATATTCACATTCTATCCGGTAAAATGTCGTTGCTAACTACAGGTTCAGTCTATTTGTCCCACAGTTCCAGACGTCCTGGCGACGAAAACACCTTAGTCTTCAAGTAATGGTTGTTCGGACTGAACAGTTACATTCAAGAGAACGGACCAAAGTTGTAATAAATGGTTGCAGTATTACACTCGAAGAGGAAACAAAACAACGGACAATATTCGGTAGACCAGCAAAGAATGCTTCATTTATCAAAGAGCTTCCACAACTGAATACGGAATTAAATCCTCTATTCATAACTACACAATACGCTCAGACGAACGCCGCCTTTAAATAATGGCCAAGAACTCTAGGTTCAGCAGAATCTTTGCCATTTCGTCGAAATACATATCGTTGAATGACATTTGGCCGACAGGACATTACGTCGAAAGGACATTTGATCGAAGGGACATTTGGTCTAAGGGAAATTTAGTCGAAAATAAATGGTTTTTTGTCCACTAGACTGCAGCGGTTCTCAACCTGGGGTACATGTACCCCTGATCCTAAGGGGTACCTCGGACAAAAATGCGTAATGGCGGACGTAATAATTCCAATAGAAACTCATTGACAAAGTTTTAATAATCATGTATTGTATTTTTTTTCAAAATTTTGTCTTGTACATAATATGCAATGCGATCAATAAATCAAATCCACAACCAGCACAATGCATGAAGGGCTGCGGAACAAAACGTCAAATGAACTTTTTTTTTTCTTTAATGGAATCTATATACATGTTCGAAACAAAAGGATGAATAATATGTTAAGAATATGCTTCTGAACTAAAATCGAGAATCTGATGATCCGGAATCCTTCGTTTGAGAGTCATGAAAGTTTTTTTTTTCACCAAAACTCGGTTGCTTCGTTGCAAGAGGATTAGAAGCGTCCTTCTACGCTTCTCGGAAGCCTCCTTTCAAGAGGCTCGGAAGCCTCCTTTCAAGAGGCTCGGAAGCCTCCTTTCAAGAGGCTCGGAAGCCTCCTTTCAAGAGGCTCGGAAGCCTCCTTTCAAGAGGCTCGGAAGCCTCCTTTCAAGAGGCTCGGAAGCCACCTTTCAAGAGGCTCGGGAGCCTCCTTGCAAGAGGCTCGGGAGCCACCTTGCAAGAGGCTCGGGAGCCACCTTGCAAGAGGCTCGGGAGCCACCTTGCAAGAGGCTCGGAAGCCTCCTTTCAAGAGGCTCGGAAGCCTCCTTTCAAGAGGCTCGGAAGCCTCCTTTCAAGAGGCTCGGAAGCCTCCTTTCAAGAGGCTCAGCCTCCTTTCAAGAGGCCTCAGGCCTCCTTTCAAGAGGCCTGGAAGCCTCCTTCAAGAGGCCTGGAAGCCTCCTTCAAGAGGCCTGGAAGCCTCCTTTCAAGAGGCTCGAGCCTCCTTTCAAGAGGCTCAGGAAGCCTCCTTTCAAGAGGCTCGGCCTCCTTTCAAGAGGCTCAGAAGCCTCCTTTCAAGAGGCTCAGAAGCCTCCTTTCAAGAGGCTCAGGCCTCCTTCAAGAGGCCCGGAAGCCTCCTTTCAAGAGGCTCAGAAGCCTCCTTTCAAGAGGCTCAGAAGCCTCCTTTCAAGAGGCCCGGAAGCCTCCTTTCAAGAGGCCCAGAAGCCTCCTTTCAAGAGGCCTGGAAGCCTCCTTTCAAGAGGCCTGGAAGCCTCCTTTCAAGAGGCCTGGAAGCCTCCTTACAAGAGGCGCGGAAGCCTCCTTTCAAGAGGTTCAGAAGCCTCCTTTCAAGAGGCTCAGAAGCCTCCTTTCAAGAGGCTCAGAAGCCTCCTTTCAAGAGGCTCAGAGCCTCCTTTCAAGAGGCTCAGAAGCCTCCTTTCAAGAGGCTCAGGAAGCCTTCTTTCAAGAGGCCTCAGAAGCCTCCTTTCAAGAGGCTCAGAAGCCTCCTTTCAAGAGGCTCAGAGCCTCCTTTCAAGAGGCCCGGAAGCCTCCTTCAAGAGGCCCGGAAGCCTCCTTTCAAGAGGCCTCAAGCCTCCTTTCAAGAGGCTCAGGCCTCCTTCAAGAGGCCTGGAAGCCTCCTTTCAAGAGGCTCAGAAGCCTCCTTTCAAGAGGCTCAGAAGCCTCCTTTCAAGAGGCTCAGGCCTCCTTTCAAGAGGCCTGGAAGCCTCCTTCAAGAGGCCTGGAAGCCTCCTTCAAGAGGCTCAGAAGCCTCCTTTCAAGAGGCTCAGAAGCCTCCTTTCAAGAGGCCTCAAGCCTCCTTTCAAGAGGCCTCGAAAGCCTCCTTTCAAGAGGCTCAAGCCTCCTTTCAAGAGGCCTGAAAGCCTCCTTTCAAGAGGCCTGAAAGCCTCCTTTCAAGAGGCCTGAAAGCCTCCTTTCAAGAGGCCTGGAAGCCTCCTTTCAAGAGGCTCAGAGCCTCCTTTCAAGAGGCTCAGAAGCCTCCTTTCAAGAGGCTCAGCCTCCTTCAAGAGGCCTGGAAGCCTCCTTTCAAGAGGCTCAGAAGCCTCCTTTCAAGAGGCTCAGAGCCTCCTTTCAAGAGGCCTGGAAGCCTCCTTCAAGAGGCCTGAAGCCTCCTTTCAAGAGGCTCGGAAGCCTCCTTTCAAGAGGCTCGGAAGCCTCCTTTCAAGAGGCTCGGAAGCCTCCTTTCAAGAGGCTCGGAAGCCTCCTTTCAAGAGGCTCGGAAGCCTCCTTTCGAGAGGCTCGGCAGCCTCCTTTCAAGAGGCTCGGAAGCCTCCTTTCAAGAGGCTCGGAAGCCTCCTTTCAAGAGGCTCGAAAGTCTTCGTTCAAGAGGCTCGGAAGCCTCCTTTCAAGATGACTTCTTTTAAGTGACTCGAAAACAACCTCCAAGGGGTTTGAAAGCCTCTCTACGAGAGGCTCAGACACCGCTTATCAAGAGGCACGGAAGCCTACTTTAAAGAGATTCTAAACCTCCTTTCAAGAGGCTCAGAAGCTCGTGATTATTTTTTCAAGATTTTCATCCGTACCCGAAGTATCCGAGAGGGTGTACCTCAATTAATGCAAAAGTTCGAAGGGGTACCTCTCAAGAAAAAGGTTGAGAACCGCTGCACTAGAGACGTAGGATATTTGGTCAAATGACGTTTGGTCGAAAGGACACTACGTCGAATGGACATTTGGTCAAATGGACATTTAGACCAAATCAGATTTTTTAATGAAGGTGGGTGAGCCATTTTTTTCCCAGCCTCGCATTTCAACGTTATTAAATGAATGGAGAGGATTCGCTGCTTCCATCAGTGGTGTCATTCAAGAGGCCAAGAACTTGGTGGCCGTGCGGTTAGCGACGTCAATTCTCTAGACGCATGGGCTATGGAGCGTGGGTTCGATTCCCACCCCGGTAAGGAGGAAACTTTCCGTGATCGAAAAATTCTCCACCGGGCCACTGGGTGTTAAGTGTCCTGCCCATTGTTTGGGTGTTAAGTATTCAGTCTGTACGATCTCTGGTCGAAGACGGTGTTCCTGTCTGTTTTAGAAGGAAACAATGGAAAGACTTCCTCGACTCTGTTACTCGGCTCAATTCATCGCTGAACTATGAGGAAAAGTGAATGCACTCAGCCAGTGGCAAGTGCAGATCCTCCTCCATTCACCTCGATGCTCAATATCGTACCATCTCCGATCCCCCTGAGGTGGCTATCGCACTCGGGGTATACTTCGAAATATTAGTTTCGGTAAGCAAATACCCACCTGAGTTCTAGAGGACCATCGTTGCCAGATCCTCATTACAGGTAAACTTCCGAGTTCCCGAGGATTTATTGAACTCCCAGCCTTTTATAGCTGCCGAGCTGTCCTTCGTCCTTTCTAAGAGAAGCGGAAAGTCGTCAGGTTCAAATAGGATAGGGTACTCCGTGCTAAAGAACCTCTCTCCGCAGCAAAAATACTGTTTCTCCAATTGGTCAACCGATTGGTGTACCTCCTGCGTATCCAAGGTCGTCGAGAGGTTGATGAACCGCCGGCTACGGGAAAAACTCGAAACAGATGGTAGATTCGGTTTTTGGCAGCACGCCTTCCATCCAGGTTATGGAACGGGCTTCTACTTCGCTGACTTGGGAGACGTCCTACAACAGGACGCCTTCGAGAGGGGGAGACACGCGGACCTGGTATCACTCGACATTTTGAAGGCCTTTCGTTCTCCAACAGCTCAGCGACTGGGGCTTTTCCGGAAACTTACTTACTTACTTATGGATCCTGTACACCTCCGGTGGTGCAAAGGGCCGACTTGAAAGGAGAGCGTTGCCCGGCTATCGCTTTAATAAGAAAAATTATTTTGAGCTTTTTAGTGGAATGTCTTCACTTGTCATAAGACGAGTTTATACAATCCCATTGAATTCCACCACTTGATTGTATCTCGACAGATACGTATTTCGACCTCAACAGTAAGGCCGTCTTCAGTGTCTTGTACTTGACTCGACTTGACTTGTACTATCGCTTTAACCTGTTGCCAAGTTAGATTTCGGTCGACTTCTTTTATTTCTTTATTGAGGCTTCGCCGCCATGAGCCTCTGGGTCTGTCTCTGCTGCGATGTCCCGCTGGGTTCCAGTCTAATGCTTGTTTACAGATTTCGTTTCCGCCCCTACGTAGAGTGTGGCCGACCCAGCCCCACTTCCGATCCCGAATTTCTGGTTTCCTTTTCTTCTGATTTTCCGGAAACATCCTGGCTTTTGTCCGGAAGTTCCTAACAGGTAGCTCCTTCCTGGTACTCATTGGAAATCAGGCTTAGAGAACCTACGAGGGGAAAACTGGCATACCCCACTTGGCTGTTACATATTTCCTCACTGCCATGAACGTTGTGTTTCGCTTCCTGCCACCAAACATCTACATTTGTATATACGCCAACGACATTCTGTCGTCGGTAACACTCTAGCACGCACGTGATAAAAGGCCAAGCTGCCGTTAGTGCCGTTCTCCGCTGGGTTACCTCGGTGGGGTTTTCCATGACCGCCAGCAAGTGCGTCATTGGGCACGTTTGCAGAGGGAGACATCAGCTATCCGGTCCGAACATAAAGTTAGGGTAGTACCCCATACCCAACCGGAAAATAGTTGCTAGGAGTCTCCATCGATTGGGGGTTCACTATCCTGCCGCATTTCCGTGAAGTCAAGGTCAACTGCAGAACTCTCGTTATTCTAATTAGAACCTTGTCTAAACCACACAGAACCAACAATAGAGTACTCCGGCTGCAGATTGGTCAGGATATCATCGATAGTCGCCTGCTTTACGACCTGGATCGCACCTGCTTATCCCACCGTAACCTCATAGATATTTTGTCGCCGACCTTCAATCAGTACATTAGAGCCGTTTCCAGGTTACTTATAAAGGATTTCTTGAAGTAATTTCCGAGGAAATTCTTGACGGGATTTTCGAAAGAAATCATTTATGGAAGATAAAGTGGGAGAGCTTCTAGAAAAATGTACGGGTTTATTATTTTAAAATAGTGCTGTGAATTCCTGGAAAAAAATCTCGGAAAATCCTGAAGGGCTTTTTGGATGATTTTATGTAGAAATTGTAGGAAAAGAATCCGCAGAAATTTTTAAAATCCGGCTGTATCTTCCTGGAAAATTTCTTAAATAACTTCCAAAGGAATTTCTTATGAGGACTATTTTGTCACGCTTTACATAGTTTAGGCATTGGTGAGCGACAAAATCAGATTCTCTCGGAGGAAAATAAACGAGCCTGGACGAAGCTGCAAGAAACTACCACATTTCATAACGGATGGTATGAAGTGTCGCTGCTCTGGAAATACGACAACGTACTAATAACCGGTCGATGGCATTGAGCCGGTATCACTGTCTGGCGAAGAGATTGGAACGTGACCCAAAACTTTCAGACATAGTGCGAGCGAAGATGGCGGACTACATGTGGAAAGGGTATTCGCAAACTGTCAGTGGACGAAAGCAAGGCGACGGGAGATAGAACATGGTACCTTCCGATCTTCCCGGTGTTCAACCCCAACAAACCATGGAAAGTTAGGATTGTTTTCGATGCGGCTGCTTCTTTCGGGAGGGTCTCCTTAAAACCTGTGTTGATGAAGGGTCCGAATCAGCTCAACAGCTTACCACCTGTGCTGTATTAGTTTCGAAAGCGGTTGATAGGTTTGGGAGGAGATGTTGCAGAGATGTTTCATCAGATGCGTATGAATGTCAAAGATGCAGATAGTCAACGGATCGTGTGGTTCGCCAATAACGAGACAACGTAGCCATGGGACTACGTGATGCAGGTGGTGTTATTCGGTGCAACATGTTCACTCAGCACCGCACTCTTCGTCCTGAATAAGAATGCTACCCGTTGTGAGAGAGAGTATCCTGCCGCCGTTGATGCTATCCTCCACAGGGACTACGTTGACGATATGTTAACAAGCGTAGACACGGAGGAAGAGGCTATTCGATTAGCACAAGATGTTCGATACATTCATCAGGAAGGGGGTTTCCACATGAGGAATTGGGTTTCTAACTTCCTGGCTGTTTTAGAAGCGATTGCTGAAAATCCTAGTCACGAAAAATCGATGGAAATGAATGCCGATCTTGTTATGGTGAAGGTTTTAGGCATGTGGTGGAGCACTACGAGATGTATTCCGGATACAAGCTCTGCATGGACCGCAACCGTGATATTCTTCTTGGAACAAAGCATCCCACAAAGAGGGATACTTATGGCCATCTACGACCCTTGGGTCTTATTGGAAACTATCTAATGTACTTAAAAGTACTTCTGCAAGAGGTCTGGAGAGCAAGAACCGGATGGGATGAAGAAATTGGAGAAAAGGAGTTAGAAAAGTGGCGCAGATGGTTACTGATCATGCCGGCATTGTAGTCGGTTGAAGTTCCTCGTTGTTACTACCAGGCAGGAAGTATTAACGAAGCAAGAATCGAACTTCATACGTTCGTCAATGCAAGCGAGCTAGGGTACGCTGCGGTTTCCTATTATCGGTTTGAGAAGAACGAACGTATCCATTGTGCACTAGTCGGTAGCAAGACTCGAGTAGTTCGTCTCTATTCCCCGACTAGAACTGCAAGCGGCAGTCATCGGTACACGTTTGGCCATGAGTATAGCACCGATTCTTTTGGACAGATGCCCGTGATGTAATATGTTGGCTACAATCAGACCACCGGCTCTATTCCCAATTTGTAGCCTTTCGCGTGGGTGAAATATTAGAGGCAACAGACGTTAAGGAATGGAGATGGCTAAGCAGTAAATCCAACGTAGCGGACGATGGCACGAAGTGGAAGAATAAACCGGATCTACCGTCGGGCAGCCGTTGGTTTATTGAGCCGTCATTTTTGTCGAGGTCCAAAGATGAATGGCCGGACTCTTCCCTGAATAACGTAGAAACGTTTGAAGAGATTTGCACGGGCGTATTACATCATTCAGAAGAGAGAGTTAGCAACGTTTTATTGACACGTGACTACTCTTCGTGGAACCTTCTGCGACGAGTGACTGCCTTCGTTCAAAGATTCATAGTTAACGTTCAATTGAAAATAAGTGGCCAACAACCTAACGCCGGACCACTCACCCAGAAGGAACTTCTCATGGCATAGATTTTTGGAATCAAGAGGGCACAGAAAGAGGTATTCACAGACGAATTAGCATTCATCGCAATTGAACACGGTCGTCTCTATTAGAAAAATGCTCTATATAAGGTCAACCCGTTCATCGACGAGCAGGGTTTCATGCGGATCAACAGCCGGTTGAGCGAATGTGACTTTCTGGACAAAAACACCAAGTATCCTATCGTACTCCCAAGAGACCATCCGGTCACATCTTTCGTTGTGCGCGAAGTTCATTTACGTTATCACCACTGTAGGGTTTTAGTAAAATGCCTTCAGCGTGTGTTAATAGATTCACACATCAGCTTGTCAATCGGTGAGCAGCAAGCCATGACATTGCTCCCCTTCTAGTCAGACCTCCGCGGCGTGCACACGCATCCACGGAGAGTCACTGTCGTAACTTCGTTCCGGCCATTTAAGGTCACACATTTTGGGGATCCTGCAAGTCTATTTTTTGGATCCTGTCGCTGAATTCATTAGGTGAGTTGAATTCAAGTGGCTAAATTGCGATGAGTGATTCAGCTTGCAAAATCACAAGCCGCGTCTCGAAGACCGTCGGAAAATGGTTTGTGGTTTTCTAAATCACAAGACGCGTCTCGAAGACCGTCGAAAAATGGTTTGTGGTTTGCTAAATCACAAGACGCGTCTCGAAGACCGTCGGAAATGGTTTGTGGTTTGCTAAATCACAAGACGCGTATCGAAGACCGTCGGAAAATGGTTTGTGGTTGTCAAAATCACAAACGGAAAATGGTTTACGATCTAGAAAATTTAAAAGTTCTGCGAGCATTGATTTTTATTAAAACAAATTTAGATTTCATGAAGCCACTTGGCGACGTACATGAGACTACCAGTTGAGCAATGATATAACGAAACCTAAGAGAAATGGAGAAATATTCAGTGGTGTACTGTTTGAAACTGTTCGGAAAGCCAAATATATTATCTAGAAATGTATCTTGGAATGTACTGACTTAGTAGCCACCGGGATTACCTGTAGGAGCAGATATCTTGGAATTTGAAAAATTAATAAGGTTTCCGGATTTTACAAAGCTATTCGGAAGTTCGAATTTATTATGCGTAAGATTAGTTTGGAGTTATTGGCTAGCAGTACTAGTTGATGGTGTACTATACTTTTTTTGAGATACTCCTGGTAAGATTTCTGCAAGAACGCCGATAGGAATTTCCGAAAGAATTTATGGAAAAATTTTCCGAGGAAATTCTGGAGGGACTTTGGTAGGTATTTCCGGATCAAATTTTGGAGAATTTTCCAAAGAAACTTTATGAGGAATTTCCTGGGACGTTCTAGAGAAACTCATGGAGGAAAATTTAAAGGAGGATTTTCTGGAGGAATTCCTGGAAGAGTTTCAGAAGGAATTTGTGAAAGAAAAATCCGAATGAGTCTTCGAAGAAATCACTTAAGGACTCCTGGAAGAATTCCCAAACCCTTCTGGGGGAATTTGCGAAGATAGTCCAGAAAGAACTTCCGGGTAGCCTCTAGAGATATTTTCGGAGAATTTTTGAAAAACAAAACAGAAAAGCAAAGTTTTCTCATACTCCTGGAGGTATTTCCGAATAAATTTCAAAAGGAACTTTTGAAGGAATTTCTTGAGGAAGTCCTGGCGCAAATTTCGAAGGAACGTCTGAAGGAATTTTCGAGAAAACTCCTGGAGGAGATTTTGAAGGAACTTCTGGGATTAATTTCAGGAGGAATTCCCGGAGCACTTTTCCAAGGAACGCCTGGGAAAGTTTCGTGAGGAACTGCTGGAGAAATTTCTTGATAAACTCGTGGAGGAATTTCTAAAGGAACTGCTGTGAGAACTTTAGAGGAACTCCAGGAATAATTTTAGCACGAACTTCTTGAGTAATATCTTGAGAAACAACACTGGAACTCCTGGAGGAATTTCCGATGGAACTCGCAGAGGAATATCTTAAGGAACTTATTTCTGGAGGAACTCCTGATGAAATTCCCAACGGAACTTCGACAGGAGTTTCTGAAGAAACTTCTGGAGGAATTTTCGAAGAAACTTATTCAAGAAATTCTGGACGAACTACTGGAGGACTTTCCAAAGAAGCTTCTTGAGAAAATTGCAACGGAATTTCTGTTTCTAGACAATTTTAAAATTTTGAAATTTTGAAATTTTTTCGTCGGCTTCGGCGTCTAAATTTCCTTACAATGATTTTAAAATTTAGAAATTTTAAAATGTTGAAATTTTGAAGTTTCAAAATTTTGTAATTAGGGTTTTTTTTCATCGGCTTCGGAGTCTAACAAAATTCTTTACGAAAATTTTGAAATTTAAGCGATTAAGAAATTAAAAAAAAAAAGTTTTGCCTTTTTACTAATTTTTTTGCGTCGGCTTAGGGGTCTAATCATTTTGACGTAAACTACGTCTAAGGGGAAGCCTCAGATACAGGGTGCAAAATGAAAATTTTCAAATTGGGGACCGTCACGAAATCATGTAAGATTTCGAACAGTAATAGCGTCTTTATCTTTCGATGGATTTTCGACATTTGCTTATCAATCGATTCGGAAACTCTCCAGCAATTTGCCAATTCTATTGATACTATTGATTATCAACGTTAAACTATTGAAAATGTTATTTCTTTCCAAACCGGGTGAAAAATTCAATCCCGTTCATAAATCCCCAACACGGACATCAGATTGCAGTAACGTACGGGCCTTTTGATCCACTGCTTCGTTTTCCCTGTGTATAAAAAGCCCCGTGTTTCGCGTGCGCGCGTCATTTTCATTCTGCATGTCACGGAGAACGGACGATTTCGTTCGCACGGGAGGGCTCGGCTCGTTGATTGAGATTTATGAGTCATGATGCGGATGAAATTTTTCGTCAGGTGGTGGTGGCGGTCGTGGCAACAGCAGTACATCTTTTCATCCGTGTTCCCAACAGCATCGTTGAATCTGGCAATCAACGTCGTGCTGTTGATGAGGCACATAAGTGGAAATTAATCGGTTCTTTTCAGGACCACCATTATGTTTGGGAGGAAGGTTAAGTTGAAATAATTTTTGACGTAAACTACGTCTAAGGAAGACTCAGATACAGGGTGTAAAACGGAAATTTCCAAATTCGTAACCGTCGTGAAATTAGGATAGATTTCAAACACGAATAGCGTCTTTATCTTTCGATGGATTTTTAATCACTTACTCTGCAGAAGTCGAATGATGGATTGAATCTTATGAATTTTTGCGTTACTGCTGCCGATTTATTGCAACAATCTCATGAATTTACTCTCAGTCAAACCAAATTCCTCCAATGAAAAATTTAATGCCCTGATAAGGACAGATTTTAGATCATGCGGATTTCTAATCACCAACACAACAGCAACCATTCGATAGTCAGAATATCACAAGAGTATTTCACTCAAATGCAGATGCTGGCTCTATGGTTCCATCGCTACACTGCAACAGATTGCCATCGTTGGATTCTCTGTCGCAACGATCCTGTTACGAGCGCTACCTACGCCATCGGTGGGAACGAAGAGCGTGCGTCAGAAGGCGAAGCTTCAAAAATGTATTTGCATGGATGGAAATTAAACCTGAAACAAGTAGCAGTAAAAATAATAATCTTGAGGGGAAATTTCACTGGTATTGATGCTATCCATGCGAATAAATTTTAGTAGCGTCCCTGACGCACGGTCGTGATTCCGCCACCGACGGAAACTATCAGCCATCACCAAGCGATTAATATGAACTTTGATCAAAATTCGTCTCGCCTCAAATTATGCCTTAAGAGCTGCTTTCACTGATGACACTTCAGACGCAACCGTTGCAGAAATAAACACCACCATAGCCGCCATCGTAGACACGCAAGAAAATTCCATCTGAGTGCTGTTGATGCTGACGACGACGACCGCGCGACCCACACCATCGCCGGGAATAAAATTTCCGGTAGGAGCTCCGCCGATGCCGAAGGTGGTACCATGGTCTGGTCTCCGCGACATCTCGAACGAAATGGCTCGGGCGCGCGGAAGAGCTGCTTTCTTGTAATCAATAAAGTTGAACCTGTAGCCACGCCCCTTTGGTGAGTGTTTGACGGTTACACAATATTGGCAGTCATACCGGACAACAAAGAGGCGGGACTAATGAGCCATCTTTATTGGTTATAAGAAAACTGCTCTCCCCCGCGCGCGTGGCGCAATCAGTCTCATTCCAAATCAAGACAGCAGCACGTACGGACGTGTTTTTTGCTCGCACATTTTTGACGTAAACTCTACGTCTAAGGGGAAGACTCAGATACAGGGTGTAAAACCGAAATTTCCAAATTCGAAACCGTGACGAAATTAGGATAGATTTCAAACGCTAATAGCGTCCTTACCTTTCGATGGATTTTCGAGATTTGCTTATCAATCGACTCGAAAACTCTCCAGCAATTTGCCAATTCTATTGATACTATTGATTATCAACGTGAAACTATTGAAAATGTTATTTCTTTCCAAACCGGGTGAAAAATTCAATTCCGTTCATAAATCCCCAACACGGACATCAGATTGCAGTAACGTACGGGCCATTTGATCCACTGCTTCGTTTTGCCTGTGTATAAAGCCCCATGTTTCGCGTGCGCGCGTCATTTTCATTCTGGATGTCACGGAGAACGGACCAGCGCGGTTCTAGCGATAACGTTTGTGGTTTGGTCTGTTGTGGTAAAAACTCATGAACGATTCAAATCAAGCCCAACTCAGCACCTAAAAACTCATGGATGAGTTGAATCATCGTATGTTTTCTGTATGTACGTAGAATCACGAGCGCGCGTCAAACGGAGAAGCTGCAAAAATGTATTCGCATGGATGACTTTTAATAAAATTATAAGTCTTTCTCTGAATCGTGCTCTCGTGGTTCTACTACCGACGGAAAATAATCTGCCATCAACAAGCAATTAAGTTTTACTTTGATCAAAATTCATCTCGCCTCAAGTTGTGACTTAAGAGCTACTTTCATTGATGGTAGCCAATCGTTAGTAGGGGAAATTACGGCTTTGGCAGGTTTTGTTCTATTATTGTCAGTAACTAATTATGCTCAAATTTGGCCTAAACATTCTTTGCATATCAAAGAATATTGTGGCCAAATTTCATAAAATATGGCCAACAAAAACCCCCTGACAATAATAGAACAAAACCTGCCAAAGCCGTCATTCCCCCTACCTCATAAAAGAAAATTTAATCTGAGCGCTGCTAATGTTAATGACGACGACCGCGCGACCCACACCATCGCCGGGAATGAAATTTCCGGTAGGAGCTCCGCCGATGCCGAAGGTGGTACCACGGTCTGCCCTCCGCGACATCTCGAACGAAATGGCTCGCGCGCGCGGGAGAGCTGCTTTCTTGTAATCAATAAAGTTGAATCTGTAGCCACGCCCCTTTGGTGAGACGGTTACACAATATTTGCAGCCATACCGGACGACAAAGAGGCGGGACTAATGAGCCATCTTTATTGATGATAAGAAAACTGCTCTCCCCCGCGCGCGTGGCATTTCATTAAAAAATGTCGTGGGCGGCGCTCCCAGTATCGGCGGAGTTGCTGAACGAATCAATCGGTTCTTCTCAGGGCCACCATCCTATGCAAAGGAAGAGGTGAGGCGAATATTATTCAAATAGCAAATTAACCACTTGGCGACGCCATAATGTTGCCGTCCGTAGCAGAATCACGAATGCGCCCCGGGAGCAGTTGCTACAAATATGAATTCGTATGGATGGCATCAGTGGCAGCCAGGTGAAATTTTCTCAAGATCTTATTTGATTTTGTTGCAGCTTGTGATTGGGAAGGCGGATTATTAACAATCAATCGAAAGATGGAGATGGAGACAGTTCAATCGAAATGATGCCGTCAGTAGCGAAATCACGAGTGCGCTTTGACGCGTGGTCTTTGCAAAAACATGTGTGCGTCTTCAGTGATTTGACGGTAGTTATCCTCATTTCTAAAGTTTTAATGGTTAAATACAATAAAAAGTGCAATTAAACCTGATAAATTGAAATTTAGAAATACCCAAGTTTAGTTAAGCTCATTTAGAATATTTTTCGAAAAATTCGAAAAAGAACAGTGAATTGAATTTAAACAAACAAAACTAAACTACTCATATCATACAAAACTCGATAGTTCAATAAATTTGTTTTAATTACATAAATATATTAGTTCCTTTTAAATTGTAAATTTCATAAGAAATCCAAAGAGTAATTTTGTAATACTCATGGATAATGGCACTAGATTCTTCATTTTACCAAACTGTTTCACGTAGTTTACGTCGGGCGGTCGTGTCTTGTACACAACCCTTATGATTTTTTTAAAAGGATTATGCAGTTTACGTGGTTTACAAACAATATCAAAAATTTTAAAAAATTGAAGGATTTGTGTTGCCAAAATCGAATGGGGTCTGAATTTTTCAATGTTTTAAATGACTTTCTTAAATTTTAAAAATTTCTGAAAGTGTTATCTGGTATTACGTTTTGCTCTCTTAATTTCTGTTCCATATCACCATCTCAATTGTGTCTCGAGCCGCGTATTTCTAAAACCAGCCGCCTGCTGGAAAACGGGATCTTCTCTCGTTGCTTCAGTTTTGCATGTTTGATTTATCTGCAACAAGCAAAGTTCTCCTCAATATGATCCACGATTACATCCCGACATATTCATTAATCGGAATTTCCTCTTACCTGATAGATTTAATATTGTTTTCCTCTTCCTTTTTCTGCATCCCGTCGTTGGATAGTATCTGGCCATTTTCTTGCTGCGATTTATTTTTATCACTCGCGGAATAAACATATTTTTTCAGAAAAATCACTCCCGAAATGAAATGAAAACAAATTTGATTTAACAAAATGTCGGCCAACTGCGGCTTGGATTTGTTTGCCTTTCATTGGCGTTTTCGGAAGGCGATTTTACATTGATTATGTAAATGTGCATTAGTTTTGAGCTAATATTACGCTTTATTTTGTGCAAGCATGATGTGCAGCATTTTAATGCAATTGAATACCACAGACAGTTTGTAATTTCACGTTTCGTTAACGTGAACAAGAAAATATTTTCATCGATCTGATCTTACGTCGAGTGATGTGGTAAAGCGTGGATATGATGTGAAAATACACAAAATCAGTTTTTACATAGAATTTTCGGGTACGTGTAGCAAAGTTCCGTCACGGCAAATTAATATATTTTTTGCTGTGTAGGTCCCTTTACTGGGGGGACTGTTGTGTACACCCGTTACGCGAACCCGCACCTACCGCAATGAGCAACGTACCTGTCGGAAGACTATCTTGCAACAACGATTCTAGCGATGACTT
This sequence comes from Armigeres subalbatus, assembly GCF_024139115.2. Lineage (NCBI taxonomy): Eukaryota > Metazoa > Arthropoda > Insecta > Diptera > Culicidae > Armigeres > Armigeres subalbatus. Next base: position 366,303 of record NW_026942680.1, on the reverse strand, counting down.
ATGCAACGTACACACTAGACTGGCCCAGCTTAGTATGGGGAGAAAAAATGTTGTCGAATTCCACGGGGCACCCCCCAGAATTGTGCCTTTGGGTGAGAAAATCAATCTCTGAAAATTTCAGCTCAATCGCTTGTTGCATAAGCTGGCGCATTTGATTTGAAGTTTGTATGGGGATTTCAGCCAAAATGTATAGGAAAATACACCTCCATCACTCTTTCGATCTGGAAATTGGTTCTGATTGCTCGATTGGCCTCAGAATTGCAAAAACGGCAGTTGGTATGCTACAGAACAATTTCACAGAACATTGTATGATGATTGAATGAACTTTTATATAGTTTTCGGCTGATTTATTAGGAGCTAAATTGTGTATTTTTGGATTTATTGATCGAATCGCATCAGCCAAAACCTATATAAAAGTTCATTCAATCATCATACAATGTTCTGTGAAATTGTTCTGTAGCATACCAACTGCCGTTTTTGCAATTCTGAGGCCAATTGAGCAATCAGAACCAATTTCCAGATCGAAAGAGTGATGGAGGTGTATTTTCCTATACATTTTGGCTGAAATCCCCATACAAACTTCAAATCAAATGCGCCAGCTTATGCAACAAGCGATTGAGCTGAAATTTTCAGAGATTGATTTTCTCACCCAAAGGCACAATCCTGGGGGGTGCCCCGTGGAGTCAGACAACTTTTTGTTTCCTGGGCCAGTCTACTACACACCAATCAAGCAGTTTGACGAACATTGACTCCGCCCCCAAGAAAACGCTTCGGTTGCTGCTTTGTTTGAACGTGTGTGAAGTTGTTAGAACTACAGTGACTATAATAACAGTGTCGTCAAGTGTCAGAATTGGAACAGAATCGTCTGTCAGTTCCATACAAATGCGCGTTCCAAATGAGCAGGAGACCTGTCAAACGTGGCACATGACGTTACTCTTCTTATAGGACTCTAGTTCGAACAACCATTTGACAGTTGGCGGCTCGGTTGGAAAAAATTAAAACGGTTTGATTTTGGTTTGAGTTGTCGGGGCCTCGGGGGTGGAGTCAAGGTTCGCCGAACACTTGGCCGAACATGTTTGAGCATTTGTAGTGAAGTTGCACAAACCCCCATATATTTTTTGATGGTTGGTGCTCAAGTTGGCGCTTCGGTCGTTCGTGTGTGATATTGTTGGTCGAATGAATTGATTGTCCGTGCCGTTGTTGGTAAAACTTGATGGATGTTGGAATAAACGAAAGGTGGAGTCAATGTTAGTCAAACTGCTTGACCGTGTGTACGTTCCATTACGGAGATGGAAAGAACCTGAAAGAACTATTTGACAGGAGGCGAATGACTATCAGAATTGGATGGAAAGATAAAACATTGTGCAGCTAGAAATAAGTTCTTTGAAGCTACTAAAATTATTGTTCAACGCATCTTAATAAGTGAATTCTATATGCTACCTTACAAACTAACTTAAACTAGTGACTTAGCATACCGCAGTTACACATATGCAATGTGCTCTCTATGGTCGGATAGTAACCATCAAAATTGAGAATTAAGGTAAAAACTAAAACTAAAGCCACAGTTATCTGTGCTAAAACTTAGTAAAACTAAAAGTACTAAAAGTAAAACTTAAGCAAAATTCTTAATCCAAATGTATATGGATACAGAAATACTACGTACATTCCGGATAGAAAACCAAATTTGTCAAACGGAAACTCTCACAAAAATAAGATGCATTCTATTCTTAAATCATAATTATAACAAAGCTATTTTTAGGGAAATTTTAACCGTTCCTGCAAATACACGAGTTAAAATTACGGACATTCGTTTCTTATTCGTTGCACAAGCAACAGTCCATATCATCCACGTAACAAACAAATTGACTGGATCTAATGAAAATGTGTGTTAGTTTTCAGTAATTAGTCTCTATTAATTTGTTACATTGCCAATCAAGCTTAGGTAGACCATAATTTTGAAGGAATCGCAGAGTGCTGATAGCTGGGGTTGGATTGGAATACAACATTATGTCAATATATTTCAATCAGAGTTGATCTTTGGTTCCAATTGATTTATAGTTTAAATAAACACGTGTTCAACTGACCAAACTGAGATGTGTTTGAATGTTAACATGTACCACGAATCAAGAATCATGACACAATTAACGAGCCGTGTATTTAGTTTGCCAATTTAGATACTCTTGTTATGGATTATACTCCTTGTTTCGTTACTAACTGCTCCTCCAAGCTGAGAAAGCGCCGCAAGTGTTTACAAAGTTGTCCTGATGGAAAAAAGATAAACATGTTCTGCATTATACAAACAATTTGTGGCTGCAGTGAGGTATTTCTTCCGAGCACCGAAAGCACAGTGATGTGAGAACAAATTCAAAATTAAACTTAATTAAAAAGTCAAACAGACAACACAGGAAAGGTGCCCTCGCCAGCAAGTAATTTAACAACGTTGGATATCATAGAATACTGCATTTACCAAGATGGATCACTGGAATTTGAATTCTTAATGTCAAGTATGTTCTTTTTGGTCATCATATGGCGTCTAATTGGTGTTTTAAATCTATTTTTTTAAAACTCATTTATGGAATTTTCCGTTTGATGCCATTTGCGACTGAATCAGTTAAGGGATTAAGTGGCTGGTATGATACTTGGCCTTCTAGGTCATAATCAGTTTTGGATTTGTTAAAAGCATGTAATGCTTCGAAATGGAAATGTCATCTGCCATCCATCAACTACATCCAATTCAGTAACAAATCTACTAACCTTATCATTGCCGGACTGTAAGTAACTGCAGCTTGATTCGTCGCTTAATAGGTACATAGGAGTTGTTCGCTAAAAGTTCGCAAACTGTTGCAAAGCTATTCAGTCTCCAGGACCGAGGCAGCCACCCGTCCGAGTACTTTGTTTCCGTCGCAAAGCTCTTTCCCTCTTTTTTCGCGTCGGTTAGCAGGGCCAGATGGAATTTATTTCTGTTTGAATAAGATTCAATCTTAACTTGGTTGCTCTTTGTGCAAAGTTGTGCCAGGTAGTCGCTGAAGCGAAGCAAGAAGCTTTTTACCATCATGGCGCGAATAAATGATTCAGTTGCCTGGTATATTGAAGTTTTCTGAGCGACAAATACGTTTGCCTTTCCGTGGCATGGATCGTCATCAAGCGGAAGGTCACGCGCCAACCGTCGTCATCAAATTCGGCAGGGAAGTTTGGCATACATTTGTGACAATGTGACATAATAGCAATAACAATTATCTATGGTGGGTGGTGGGAGATTACTACATTCCCGATTCAATGTCAAACTATGATGTATGTTTACGCAGTTACATGCGTTGATCATTGTTTTGGCTACGACCATCGACCGTAATTCAATTGCTTGGGAGGTGAAAGTGATGTCCCAAACGCACATTCCAGGGTGCCATTTACGAAGTCGTGATCCGTTGTCAGCTCGCCATTTGACAGCCATCGGTTATCAGCAGCACCAAGTGCAAATGCAAGGTGGGCGGAGTAGGAGAACTATGTGTATTACGCATCAATTGCAACGGAACGTTCCAAAGCCAAAACAAGGCAACGCCGGGTCACGTAGTGAGGTAACAATCGAACAACAAATTGGTAGCCAAACAACTTCGGATACGGTGACACGCTTCCTGATTTTGGGCTTTTAATGGCAATAGCTGTTATGTAGGTGGTTTCTCGGTATAGTCATAGATTGATATCGACAATCGTGCAATGCAGTGTCATAATCGCGACGATGGAGATGGGCTTGGGGACTTCCAGTCGGTGAACCTTAACATGCGGTATAACAAAAACACACAATTGTTTAGCAGAAATTCTTCTTTTCCTTCTTCTGATTGGCCTTACATCCCCATTGGGAAATCGTCGCTTCGCAGCTTAGTGCTGATTGTTGATTCGACACTTCCACTTCGACACTTCGACTAATTCCACTTCATTAACTGTGAGGTTTCTAAGCCAAGTTACCATTTTTGCATTTAAACATCATGAGTCAAACACAATGATACGATGATATTTTCTAGTCAAGAAAATTTCCAGTCAGAAATTTTCCTTCCTAGGGAATCGAACCCAGCCACCTTCAGCATGGTCTTGGTTTGTAGCAGAGCATCGTACCGCACGCCTAAGAAAAGCCTTTTTAAGAGTCATAGCTTGATAAAATGATGGTCGCGTGAACAATATTTACACCTAAATAGCAAGTGTGAATAAAAAAGAACGGAGATGAGATTATGAAAAAATGAGGAGTAACATCTAAAAAACATCTAGTTTGAATTTTCCGGGGAAAACTTTTGTGTGGCCTTAAATAATTAAATTATGTTGGGTTCGGGTCGAGTACAGGTTTACGAATGCAAAAATTCTCGGGTCGGGTTCGGGTTTGCATTAAATCCAAAACAAAAAATAGCCCAGATTTCATGTAATTAAGCAGAACTCGTTAGATATTTGAATGATAATTATTCTAACTGAATTCCGCCAAATGGCATTCCACGGAATGATTTTCGGTGAAAAGGTACATTCCGCGAAATGTCTTTCGGAAAAAGGTTCATTCCGCGAAATGTGTTTCGGAGAGTTGATACATTCCGCGAAATGTCGTACCCCGAAAAAAAAATTCCGCGAAATGTTTTTCGGCGAAATAGTATACAACCCTTTAAATGACTTGCATATATTATTGCAAACTAATGTTAAATGCATTCAAATTTGTTTATTTAAAAATGGCATAAAAACAAATTTAGCCGTTTTCAGTATATGAGCCAACATTTTGGCTGCTTGACAGGTCTCCTGCTCGATTGGCTGCTGTTTTTTGACGGTTCGATTGGCGGCGTTTCTCTTATTCAGGCCTCTAGTTTGTAGCAGTTAAGGACACTCCTGACGGAATCCAATTTTCAAAGTACTCGCGTTTTTAAGGGCACACCATTCGATACGGAATCAACGCACAACTATCATTTTTATTGTTTCAGCTTTGCTGCGTCGCAGCATGCGTGAAAAAATAAGAATGACAGTTGTGTGTGCGTTAAGCCCCAAACGCAATACAACGGAACGGCAACGGAAACGGAAAATTTGACAGTTAGCCCATATATTTTCTGTCAAATTTGCCGTTTCCGTTGTATTGCGTTTGGGGCTTTACTTCCGTGTCGAATGATGTGCCCCTGAAAACGCGAGTACTTTGAAACTTGGATTCCGTCAGGAGTGCCCTTAAGGTGGTTGCGCCTAATAACTTCCCCTTTTGTATGGCAAGTGGGCCTGCTGGGGAAAAACCTTCACCTCTCATGCGAAAACATCCTATCATACATATTCACGATTATTAAAATACAAAATCTCATTAATACACACATGTTAACTGCAGTTAACAAAACCAAACACTCACAAGAACGATCGATCCGATTTTGTTTTGTTTTATTTCTTTTTCATCGAATTTCACCACCAGACGATACGCAAACGTTTTCGTAGCCAAAGATATCCCCCTATGCAAAATTTGAGCTAAATCGGACATGATTTAGGGGTGCTCAAAATTAATCAAAACTTGATTTTTTTCCATTCTAGGTTTTCCCATTACCAGTATTTATTTGAACTTTAGAAGTGAAAGCAGTCACACTGTTTATTATTATTATTTTTCATAAAATGGAGGATATTCTGTTTGTTGAGGAATATTTGCCATTGTTTCCCAAGTCATCTAATTTGCCGTCGTATGGTGAAGTTCTTCGTAAGTTCATGTTTCATTTGCGAGCTGAGAAACAAACTGCTAAACAAGGTGCGCAAGTAACAACAGAAGCGTTGATAGTAAAAATAAACCGCGTTGTTTAAAAAAAAAACCGACGTGAAAAATCGATAAATTCGATCCGATAAAAAAAATCCGTTAAAAAAAAGTTCTGCAATGAAATGAATCGTGTTTCTACATTATCAGTTTTCTTGATCTTAACACGTTGTGTTTTGAATTCATGCGGTACTGCGTAATAATAACTGCCTAAAAATAAACCTCAGTGTAATAAACATTGTCTAGCCAGCTGATAATTTTCTCCGTAAATCTGATCTCAAAAGTTTTCAAAGTTTCAAAAAATTCTAAATTTTGATAGCAAGATTTTGAGCACCCCTATGTCATGTCCGATGAAGCTCTAACTTTGCATAGGGGCATATTTTAGGGCTTAGGAAATGTTTGCATAACGTCCGGTTTTTAAAATTGATGAAAAATTGTTTTCGACATAAGAAATTTTTTCGAAGCCGCAAAACAGTCGATTTGTTTCGAAAAATTAATTCTCAAAGTATCATGCATTTTGATTCCTTTGGCATCAAAAAACAAAAAAATTATTTCCCCCTTGTGAGGAAAAAAAAATAAAGTTCTGATTAATTTTGAGCAACCCTAAATCATGTCCGATTTAGCTCAAATTTTGTATAGGGGAAGATTTTTGGCTACAAAAACGTTTGTGCATCGTCCGGTGGTAAAATTCGATGAAAAAAGTTCTAAAAGAGAAAAAAGGGATTTTTCTTCAAAAACTTTTTTGTTTGAAATACATAACATCAGATCTTGATATTTCATGCATTTTTAAAACATTTGGCATAAAAAACAAAAATTTGATTTTCGGCTTCCTCTTGGAAAAAATTTCATGGATAAAAATTTCAAAATTTTGATGAATTTTAGGCACCCCTAAATCATGTCCGATTGAGCTCAAATTTTACATGGGGTCATATTTTGGGGTAATGAAACTTGTTAGCCATTTTCTGTTTTTTTAAATGCAAAAATGTTATTTTCATAGGCACCCTACTCTACATTCCAACTGGAATTTGGCCTGCTTTTCAACTTTGTATTTGTATTATCATTTACTCAGTTATTGATTGAAAGTTTTTCTATGCACATCATTGCTTGAGTATGAATCTTGTGTGGCAAATACAATGGATACACTATGCCCAGGGAGTTGATAATGGTTCCCACTGAAAACATCCTATACCGGACCGAGGATCGAACTCGCCATCTCCGGATTGGCAGTTTTACGACTTTTGCTCGCAAGGCTACTGGACGCCCCCTGGACGATTTGTAAGTAAATTTTCCTTTCCGAGACATCTATGTGTATGAAGGTAGTATGGGCCCATTTTTTTAGTATAATGATCTCTAATAGTGATACTGATATGCTGATAGCAAATGTCGATTAAATTTTATTTGATTCAAATATATTTGTGTGGTAATTGTTTAAGTGTAGCTAGAAAGACTATCATGTGGAAAACATCCTTAAAAATAACAAAAGCAAAGAGTTAAAAGTACACAGGATTCTGTTTTTACACGATTTTTGTTCGCTCGTACTTTTGATCGTGTGACTTCAGTTCGCCACTAAAACCTTTGAAACATATTTAAAAAAATACTAAATAATTCAAAGAAAAACCACATGGTAAATAATATGTGTTAAACATTTAGGATGGGTGCAAAATTGAGAAAATGAAAATCGTGTGAAAACAGAATCCAGTGTATATAAAATTGCTAGAGGTCTTAATTATAGTTGAGAGATTTAGACCAGCTGCTATGAAAACTGAATAACACATGCATCTTTGCTTATTTCCTTAGCTATGTGGTAGCGGAATACAGGCGAATATTATTAAAGAGAAAGTTTTTTAGAGCTGTTTAGTGGAATGTCTTCACTTGTCATAAGACAAGTTGGTAATATCCCATTGAATTCCAGCACATGATTGTATTTTGACCTCAACAGTAAGGCCGTCTTCAGTGTCTCGTACTGTCGTAAGTCGTGTCAAGTACGAGACACTGAAGACGGCATTACTGTTGAGGACGAAATAGGTATCTGTAAAGTTACAATGAAGGGGTGGAATTAAATAGGATAGTACTAAGTCGTTGATACTATTAAAAACCTGTTTTATGCGTCCCCTAAAACTGTACTATAGAAAGGTGTAGTGTGCCTTCAAATATACTATATGTATTACTAGTTCATTCTGGCTGATTGCGAGAGACAACACAGTAGTAGAGCTTAGGTGTCATAAAGGGTATACAATGTAGTTAAGAGACATTTCGAGGACCCTATGACCCCATTTTGATATTTCAGTTTGAAAATAAAATTTTGAAAATTGTAAATCAAATATTTTAAACATTTTAAAATAGGGTAGAATACGGCATTGGCAGGGTGCGACAGTTGTTGGCACCCTCAACAAAATTTGCGTTTTCCAGCAAACATACACTATTTACGAACATAATTTTGATTCAATCACACAATTTAAAGTATAAGCTTTCATTTGAATAAGTTGTTTGTGTAAAAGTAGCAAGATTTGATGTGTTCATCACCGAAACAAATTTGCACCTACGAAATCCTTGCCATTATTGCATTGCCAAAGAAAGCAGCGCACGAAAAGCAAACTGTTACTTACTTTTTTGGATCGCCTGTTTCTCCTCTTTATTGCGTATGACACGACAAATTAAGTACGTAAACTACTTTTTACACTTTATCACCACTTAATTATCACCACAAAGAGCAAATTTATGCAATATTTGCTTTAAGTTTCACTAAATAAAATCGGGACTGTTCGTTTTCTTTGACAGGAGCACACTTCGGAATAGAGCGAGAGAATGTGTTTGTGAGCATATCAAACACACGCTAAAAAGATACCACGCACAATTCTTTGTGAGTTGATTCTAATAAAAATACCAACAAAATATCCGGTGATGGCATTTATTTTAAAAAAATGTGTTAAAATACAAATTCAGATTTTTTACGCAGACCATGAATTATATCAAAAGTGATAGTAACACCGTAGTATGTTAACCCTTATGTGGCTGACAGGACCGTTTTCCTTTTGCAACTTCAATACTTTCCAAGCTCATCAAAAAAATCATAACCATTCCCGTTCCTACATAGCGCATTTCAACCATAAATAATTGCCTACTTTTAGGGTATTATCTATTATTCAACTGTGTGAAACAAACATATCATGAAAAGACCGCAAAGAGCAAGTTGTATATTTGAAACTGGTTGATAGACTTTTGCGTACGACTCTAAGGCATTACAAAAGACAAAATATGTAAATCTTGGCAGCGGACAAAAAGCATATAAAATGGTCAACATTATTCAAATAGGTTGAAAATGGTAAAAGTTATGAAAATGTCATTATCTGAATACACTAGTACCCTATCTGCCATTCACGTCTGTTTTTTGTTGGCCGCATAAGGGTTAAATTTGTTTTACAATGTGTTTAAATGCTTTTGCCTATTTGTCTACGTATGACATAAAATTGATGCCAAGGCTAAAAATTCATGTTTTGTTTTAAGCCAGTTTTGATAAATAATAAACTTTGTTCCAAAATTGCGTGAAGCGAGATGAGCGTGCGGCCGATTAATATGAATGAATTTTACTACTGGAGGATATAAACAAACAGCATTTTGCACCAATACATCACCAGTTTTCTACTTCCATGTCTAGTTGCTAAAGGGAGCAAACTCATTGCTGATAATAGAAATTGCTATGCCAATAGAAGAAACGTTGACCTGTTACTTTATATTTAATTTACTGAGTTTGTGGTTAAAGCTGCTATATTTAGTGAACACCAGTCATCAAAGAAAGAGCATACAAATGTATACCAGTTAAACTGTACCTGTGTTTTAGTGTAATTATTCATTATTTTTATCATTCAATTTGGCGAATGTCTTAGACTGCCAAGAATAGGTATTTTCCCCTATGTGTAATTTTTGCAATAATTACACCTCTTGGCTATCGTTTTATGCATTAGTCACCCTCTATGACGCAAGATGGTGTGATTGTACTGACAGTTGCCTAATATACGGACATGCACGAAGTAGGGGAAGGGGGGGGCAATATGCCCTAGCTAAGCAAACACTGCTTTATTGTCTTATTTGTAACGCTATTCATGGGTATTTTTACATTATGCAACAGTTAAACAAGATAGCTAGTTGATGCCATTCAAAAATTGTCAAAAATCTCAATCATATTGATAATATTCACATTTCAAAAAAGTGGTGATAATCTGTTGCCGGAAAACTCATGAGGCAAAACGCCTTTTAGCTAGCAGATCCTAGCACCACGCGGAACAAAGCACCACGCGTCGCCGTATCAGCATTCTGGTATGGATATTGCGTGGAGACGCAAGTACATTGTAGGTTAGTGTTCTTCTTCTTCTTCTTCTTATTGGCATTACATCCCCACACTGGGACAGAGCCGTCTCGCAGCTTAGTGTTCATTAAGCACTTTCACAGTTATTTACTGCGAGGTTTCTAAGCCAGGTTACCATTTTTGCATTCGTATATCATGAGGCTAACACGATGATACTTTTATGCCCAGGGAAGTCGAGACAATTTCCAATCCGAAAATTGCCTAGACCTGCATCGGGAATCGAACCCAGCCACCCTCAGCATGGTCTTGCTTTGTAGCCGCGCATCTTTCCGCACGGCTAAGGAGGGTTAGTGTGTTACAGTTGTGACATAAAATCCTATATTGCATACCGAACAAACATTAAGCATGGGTAAATAACAAATATTGTTTAAAAATAATCTATGCTAAAATAAAAGATATATATACAAGTTAAAAATAATAAAAAAAAACATGCACGTTAGATAAAATTAGAATATTTGAATGGAATCCAATAAATAATATACCGTCAAATAGAATTAAAAACAAAGTTTGTATAACATGAACACTACACAAAACATAGAAAAACTGCTGCAGAGGACAGAACACGTCTTGTCGCGAGTTGGGAATAGGACTATGAGCAAAAGGGAATTTCGTAAAGAAAGGGTAAGCTACTGGGTACTGTACGATGATAGCGCTCTTTTCCACATCGTACGCCGATCAAGCAATACGTAGTAGAGCTAAAAGTTTATTTATACAGTTTGTGCTGTGAGCTATAATACGCACGTATTTGAGAGTGGAAAAATTGACCTGCGAGAAAACCCCATATCAAATCAGGACCCATTAACCGTAACCTGAAACGGACGCCGAGTCAAGGTCCAAGGAATCGAGCACTTCCACTTCCTAAGCCTTCCTAGTTGTTTACGGAAGTGAAGCCCGTACAGAGGACGAATCCGGGTTACAGACAACCGTTTGACCCACATCGGAAGGCTTTTCGAACCCCCGTTACGTCGAACCCTTGAAGTCAGCCTCGGCCAGCTGAACACACCGTCCAAAGCCTCCGGACGCTAGTTACCCCGCACGTTAGACCCAGCCGCAACCCATGAGGTCTTTCCCAACTTTGCCCCAGTCGATTCGTGGTAACCGACGCAGTTTTAGCCGGCCGGCTCCACACACATACACCAAACTATTCTGTAAGTTACACCTACACTTGAATAAAAACCAAATGTTGATTGTAAGTAGTGTACTTCGCTATTAATACCTTGATTAGCCCCTCGAAAGTAGCCGACTCTGAGAATTGAGAGTTCAAGCTCATATTAGCCGGTGCCCTTAAGGCACGTCCCTGAAAAGTAACAAGTGTTACTAGGGCGTTTTGCCTCGTCAAAATGTTAGATGTTTCTTCAAAATGTGGAAATTGTTTGGTTTTTTCTGACCTTCCCATACACCATTTGGAAACTTTTTTCGCCTAACCTACATAATTTTAGATCTAGTTTTGTTACGGACATCTTAATGACGGTAAATATGAGGGATACCACAAAAGGCGTTTTGCCTCGGGGGGGCGTTTTGGGGCCTCTTCCCCTAAGCTATATTGTTAACAATCTGTATGCAACCGTCCTTGCCCGGAGTTGCTAGTTTGATTTCGCAAGTTGAATTTGGAATTCGTTTTCACCTAAATCAGTTGGCCAATGGGTCATTGCTTTTAGTTATTGATACTTAATTAGGCCGATACAAATATTAAAAAACAATTTTGTCTCCCCCTCCCGGATTATTTTGCCAAAAAATAATATTTTGAGGCGGCAACAAAATAAAATTCAGATAATTTTGAGAATTTTAAAAACATTCTTTAACAAATCATTGGAGTTTTTTGATTTTTTTCATTTTAATATTTATTTTTTATTTTCCCGTCTCTTGACCTTTCGGAGACCAGTAGGACATTATGTTAATTAAATATTTATAACGGCCTTATTTGATAAGAAAAATGAAAGATTGGTTAGAACATCCAATGATCAAAAGAAGGCAGATTTCACTTTTCATTGCCATAATTCCGCCAAAAAAATCTTGTTTTATTCTAGGGAATGATATCATCGGGGAGAAGACGTATTTCTGGAAATGTTACTTTAGGGCAATTGTTATTCAAGGAGAAATGTAATTTTCGGGAAAATTACTTATGCGGGGAAATGTCTTATTCGGGAAAATGGCATTTTCAGGGAGATGTTATTTTCGGAGAAATGTAATTTAGGGTTGACTGTCATTTTCGGGGAAATGTCATGCTTGGTGAAATGTCTTATTCGGAGAAATGTAATTTTTGAGAATATGTCATATTCGGGAGAATAGTATATTCAGGTTAATGTTTTTTTACAAGTGTTGATATCTTCGAAGAAATGGGACTTTCGGTATTGTTTTGCAATGATACATTTCCTGGTTTTGTGTGGAAAGCAAAACGATCGGCCGGTCGCCGTAATTTTGTTCTGCTTAGCGCGGGTGAGTCCTACTTGCCTTACCTGAAAAACATCATCATCAACAAATGAGGTTCAGGAAAAATATGTTTCCACTCCTTTGCTGCAGTTTCCGAGTTTTTATTTACATATGTAAATGGCAAGCGAGGGGCTGCCTCGCTTGTGCATGAATACAACAATCAGAAATTTAATTTGGATTTAAAAATAAATGTGCTTGAATCAAACATAATATTTGTTTGTGAATAAACATGTATATTTTTGAATCAAATGGATAAAATGTGTATTCGTGTAACAAACTCGAGTATGGTACCCAATATCGATGCCGCGCCCAAGTTTTCTAGCTTCTTGAAATATTGGGTTGCTGGGCGGTTTTGCAGCCTTTTATTGCATCTATTCACCCAAAAAATGTCCACAAAACTGACTAAAGCTCATCCAGCTAGACATAGCGTATGTACTGCGATTTTTCACAAATAAAAAACATATTAATTACAATGGAAAATAATTGCCCTGCAGCATACTTTACATGTTTTATCGTGAATAGAAAACTATCATCGTACTCACCATATCGACCTTCCCAGCATTTCTTTACCATCACAAGCTCGTCGAGGTCACTACCGGCGGATGGCCACTGAGTCGGGCACCAAGGACGTTTCCGACGTTGATGGCATGTGATATTAACGGCATGTTATAATAATAAGTCATAAATTATCATAATAAAATTATAAATTATCAGCAAAAATCGATCGATAATTATCCATAATGGTGTAGTACAAGGTGACGGGCGCAGTTGACAATCGCCTCTCGCGCGCGGTAGACGTCTATTCCGATAGCCAGTACCTTTGCATTCGAACCTTTGAAGAACATTTGCACTCGACGCAATATGTCATACAGGAGAAACACTCTTGTTGTGGACTTCAGTGGCCTACCAACGCGACCTAGTCTTGAGATAGCGAAAAGGTTTTTTGATACTAAACTCAAACTAAACATGGATGATGTAAAAAACATTCAACTCCATAACATTAAAAACTGCGTGTTTGTTGAAGTGATCGATGAAAGCGAAGCACTTCGGCTGCAGAAGCAACACCACCTTCGACATTCATTCGTGCATCTCGATGTGCACTACTACATCCCCGTGTACATGGATGGCCCTACCGCTATCGTGAGGTTGCATGATCTGCCGCCTCAAATGTCCAACACTACAATCTTGCGACACATGAAACAGTATGGCAAAATTATATCCATACACAACGAGGTATGGAAAAACTTCTTCCGGGCATCCCGAACGGCGTTCGAGTGATACGACTGAGGCAAGAGAAGCAAATACCATCTCGTATTGTAATTGAAAACGAGTCCACACTCGTTACTTTCCGAGACAAGCCAGCCGAACCTCGTTCAAATGGCTCTGGTGCATCAACAGTGTCAAGCGAAGAAAATTCAAATCAAAACCGAGAAGCGTCAAACTCAACCGATAGACAGAACAACGACGATGAGCAAAACAAAACAGATGACCCATCGGCAGGAGCCGATCAAGGTGAAGGCGACAACGACGACGGTGACGGCAATAGCGAGAACGGAAATAACACCAACGAGCATGAATACGGCACCGCAACGGCAAAGAGAAGATTGTCAACTGGAACAAACGAAACGAATGGAACGGACGCAATAGAACAAGAATGTAAAAGAACATGTGAAGATCAGAGCTGCCCAGATGAGCTAGAATATAGCGACGGAAACTTTTCCAAATCAGAGTGGAAAGTCTACAATACTAGATCTAAGAAAAAATAATTTGAATTGTACTGTTTTTATATGAATTACTATAATAATAATCTTTCAGAGATGAGCCAGCCTAGGGCTGAAAGTCTCTATAAAAAAAAAAAAAAAAAAAAAAAAAAAAAAAGGTGACGGGCGAGGAAACAAATTAAACAATCGATTAAAATTTCCTCAAATGGTTTGTATTTTCCAGAACAAAAGTACAGTACGGTTTGGTTCTCATAATTCCCGGCTATTTACACACACACTTTTGGCATACGTAGTACTTAATCTAAGCTGGATGGTATGATGAAGTGGAGTTTGAAGAGTTTACATCCACTCTGGGGTGTCATCCTCGACTATTTCTCAACCAACCGACCAGTAGGATGTTTAACGACGATGGAAGGAATGGTAGAGCGGGGCGTGGGCGACGTAGGCTGGGGCGTGGTATGCCGGTGCATGGTAGGCGGCCAGAGCGGGTGCGTGGTGCACAACGGCTGGGGCGTGGTGAACATAGGTCTTGGTGTAAACGGGGGCGGCGGCTACCAGCGGAGCGTGGTGGGCAACAGCCAACGGGGTATACGAGTGCGATACCACGGCCGGGGCGTGGTACGAGCCAAGGCTCAGATGGAGTCCACGCTTGGTCTTCATCGATTCGGAGGCCATCTCTTCGGCGCAGACGGCGGCAACCACGGCGAGAAGGACAATCTACGGAAGAGATAATAATGGGTTTAGGGATAAATAATAGCTAGCAGCTAGCACAACGACGCTTCTCAATGCGATCAGTTTACTTCAGCCGCCAGAATCGAATATCTTTAGCTACTGGCAGCTCAAGAAACCGTTTTTTAGTTCTTGATCAAATGTTGGATTTTGGAGTTCCTCATCGAATGTAGCGTTCGTCAATCGATATTTCATGTGACACAGGCTTCATAACTATACATTACACAGATAAAAATATGTTGTGATTTTAAATGTATTTTCATGCACATATTTGGAGCATGCAAATAAACGATCAATCAATCTCACTCTTCTTTTAAATCGAAATAAATTTAAACTGAGCTTGTTTGTAAAATTCAATCAAATTAAATTGAATATCGAATGTTAATTCGTTTGATAGGGTTGGCTGCAATTTTACACGTCGTTGAATTTTCAAAATTATTTGCTGTGTAGGGTGCCAAAAAGCGCAGGTCTCAATGCCCCAAAATATGTGCTCCAGATTGTGCTGCTAGAGGAAACGTTCAATATGCACCCCCATCGTCATCGAAATGTCAAGAGAACAAAAAAAACTTATAAAGAGTTTAAATAATTTTTCCAAAAAATAAACATTAAAATGAAAAAAAAAACTCCTCGGATTTGCTAACGAATGTTTTAAAAATCCTAAAAAAAAATCCGAAAATTTTATCGTTGCCCCATCAAATTATTATTTTTTCTCAGGAGTTTCTCCTCCAATTGCCCGGAAACTCCGGCAGGAATTTTTCCGGTTTTTCTTCGGGAATACTTTCTGGAATTCTTCCGAAAATTCCACAAAGAAATCAACTGGATATTTTTTAGTAGTTTTTCTTGCAGTAATTCATCCAGAGATGTTCTCCTCCTTACAAGATTTCATCCGGAAGTTCCTTCAGGAATTTCCCCGCAAGTTTCTTCGAAAGTTCTCACAGGAATTCCTATGAAAGTTCTTTCAGACAATCCTTTGAAAGTCCCTTCTGGAATTTGTGTGGGTGTGGAACAGCCCTTTCATTTTGGTGTACAGCGAGCTTAACATCCGCTACTCACGACTGTCTGCTCGGCACTAACCTCGAGTGGCATCGCAGCTGGCTCACACAGGCAACAAGCTGATCTGTAACATTCAACTGCACACCGGCGGACAGGTAAGATGCGTGGCATCTTGATAGGTGATTACTTTCTGGATTATTTCGGACTCTCACAGAATTCTTACGGAAATCCCTCCAAGAAATCCTCCAAAAATTCATTCAGAAATTCCTCCAGAAGTACCATCAGGAATTCCTTCAGAAGTTTCATCAGGAATTCCTCCAGAAGTTTCATCAGGAATTCCTCCAGAAGTTACGTCAGGAGGAGATATTTCTGGAGGGACTACTAGATGAGTTCTTGTAGGAAGGAAGGAATAAGAAACATTCTTAAGAACTCTTGATGGAACTTCTGAAAACATTCCTTGAAGAAATTTTAGGAGAATTTCTGAAGAAACTTTCGGATGAATTCCTGAAAGAACTTCAGGAGGAATTTCAAAAGTTTTTTTTTGGAGGAAGTCCTTAAAGAATTTCTATAAGAATTTCTTGTAGATTTCTTGAAAGAGTTCGTGAAGAAATTTCAGGAGGAATTTTTGGAAAAACTTCAGGAGAAAACTTCAGAAACTTCAGAAAGATTTCCAGAGGGATTTTCTATAGGAGTTCTTAAGGAATTTTCAGATAATTTCCTGGAGGAATTCCCAGAGAAAATCCTGGAAGAATGCCTAAAGATTTTCCTAGAAGAATTACAAAACGGAATTCGAGGAAGAATTCACAAAGGAATTTCCGGAAAGAATTCAAAAGGAATTTTTGGAAAAACCATTGGAGATGTCAATTAATAATTCCTAGAAGAATTCGCCATTAAATGCACACAAGAATTCGGGGAAGGGTCGTTTGGCCGAAACCCATTCGGCCGAATGCCACTAGGCCAAAAGTTGTTTGGCCGAATATTCCATTTGGCGGATGGCCTAAAGGGTCATTTGGCTGAAAGGGACATTTGGCTGAAAGGATGATTTGGGCGAGAGGGTCATTAAACCGAAAAGGTCGTTTGACCGGAAGGGTCATTAGGCCGAATAGGTCATTTGAAAAGTGAGAAATTAGGAGTATTAAGAGAAACGTCTCAATTCTCATTCCTCATTTCTCACCTTTCACTGTAAAAAATTAGGAGCGCGAAGTGAGTAGTGAGAGGTCTTACTACTCGCTTCGCGCTTCTCACTTTTTACAGCGAGAAGTGATAAATGAGGAGTGAGAAGTGACACGTCTCACTTTTCACTTCTCATTTCTCACTTCTCACTGTAGAAAAAAGCGCCAAGTAAGAAGAGAGACGTCTCACTACTTACTTTGAGCTTCTTACTGTTTACAGCAAGAAGTGAGAAATAAGGAGTGAGAAGTGAGATGTCTTACTTCTCACTCCTCATTTCTCACTTCTCACTGTAAAAAGTGAGTAGTGCGAAGTGGGTAGTGAGACGTCTCACTACTCATTTCGCGATGCTCACTTTTTTTAGTGAGAAGCGAAAAATGAAGAGTGAGTAGTGAGATGTTTCTCTCCTAATCCCTAATTTCTCACTTTTCAATTGACCTAATCGGCCAAATGTCCTATTCTGCAGGACAATGCTTAGGGTGGCTGGGTTCGATTCCGGGGGCGGTCTAGGCAATTTTCGGATTGGAAATTGTCTCGACAATAAGCTGCGAGGCGGCTCTGTCCCAGTGTGGGAATGGATTGCCAATAAGAAGAAGAAGAAGAAGTCCTATTCGGTCAAATGACCCTTTCGGTCAAATGACCCTTCCGGCCTAAAGACCCTTTCGGCCTAATGACCCTTTCGGCCTAAGGAAACTTTCGGCCAAATGACCCTTTCGGCCAAACAACCCTTTCGGCTAAACGACCCTTTCGGCCAAAATGACCTTTTCGGCCAAATGACCTTTCGGCCAAACGACCCTTTTAGCTAAACAACCCTTTCGGCCAAATGACTTCCGGCCAGATGGGTTTCGGCCTAATGGTTTGTTCGGCCTAGTGACATTCGGCCAAATGGCTTTCGACCGAATGGGTTTCGGCCAGACGACACAAGAATTCAAGAAAGAATTCCTAGTAGAATTACTGAAGGAGTTTGTGGCAGAATTCTTGATGGAAATCCTGAAAGAACTAACGAAGATTTTTTTTAAGAAATCTCGTGAAAATTCTTGGTAAAACTCCTTAAACGATCAATGGAAGAGTTTTTAAACGAATTCCAAGTGAATTCTCGAAGGCCCATATATTTCGGTTTAAATTAAATTTTCTTAAGGGGTTACTGGAAGAAGTGCTAAAGAAATTCCATAAATAAAATTCATAAATTTTTTGGATATTATCCACAAAAAAATCTCTTCGGTATTTTAAAGATTCTTAGCGGATTTTATGTACGGGTTTCAGGGGGAATTCCTAAACTATTTCAATCTATCGACCTAATTTTGAACACAATTTCTGGGGAAAATCCTGAATTCTAGACAGCAGTACAGATTCAATTTCATTTCAAACTTCCATAAACATTTGAGAATTTTTCACAAAACAAAAATAATTTAGCATTTTTAAAAGCGAAAATTGCAATTATGAACGAAAAATTTTCCATAAAGAAATCAAAATGTTCCACGGAAACAAATAAAAAATTTCCATAAATAAATCAATATTGACAATAAACAATTACAAAATTTTCAACAAAATTCCTATTTTTTTTCCACAAGTGCTTTACGGAAATGAAACTTGAATCATGCTCGAGGAATATTTGCAAGCACTCGGAGTATTTAAGAGATGGGTGCTTAGGATCATCTTTGGTGGTGTGCAATAGGACGGTGTGTGGCGGCGAAGGATGAACCACGCGCTCGCCGAACTCTACGGCGAACCCAGTATTCATAAGGTAGTTAAAGCTGGAAGGGTACGATGGGCAGTGCATGTTGCAAGTATGATGGACAACATCCCTGCAAAGATGGTGTTTGCTCCAGACCCGGCAGGTACAAGAAGGCGTGGAGCGCAACGACTTAAGTGGGCTGAGCAGGTACAGAACGAATTGGTGAGGGTGGGGCGCAATCATGATTGGAGAGCTGTGGCTTCAAATCGTATATTGAGGCGTCAAATTGTTGATTCATTGTAATCTGTTTAGATAGGGTTTCTTACCCCATTCCCGGCCTAACATGCGTACGACTGCATTATTTAATTGATATTTATGACAGGAAGCAACTTTTCCTGAATTTTGTGGGCTGTATAATACTGCATTGGGGTTCACTTCTGCTTAAAAAATAGCTATTCGTGCTAAATATCGTTCAAAAAAGCTTTTGTTTGATTTAAATTAACGAGGTGCAGCACTCATTTCAGTCATAGCGATTCGCGTTCCGGCATACATAAAACCAGTTCCCGGCCTAAGCAAAATTTCACTCAATCTCTCAACATTTTACTCTCATTCTCTCTCGGGACGGTAGAAAATGCGACGTAAACAAAAATATGCACGTTCCACGACAACAAGATGCCAGATGGTATTATTCATAATCATTTTTATTTGGTTGAGAAGATATATTTACTCATCCAAATTTCTTTCAAATACTTAAAAACAATATTTTTTTCACCTTTTGAAATCGAGAGAATAACATGATAGCGTCAACGTATTAGACAGTTTTCCTATTAACGATGAATGATCATTTTCATAATCCTGGTCTTTTGGCAGCACGGTGCGGCTAGAAGTTCTTAGGCCGAGGTGAATTTTTGTTCGGTTTGAGAATACATTTTTAAATGTATTCTAATATGTTTATATTAGTTCTAGTGAAACGAACAAATAGAAAAGATCAAAATTAGAATTATTGTGTGGTGATTAACATCTTGAAGCAATGATTGTATCGAGCACTGTGACGATTTTCAGGTAGGTGTTTATTTGATGATACCGTTTTGTAAAAGTGGAAAGAATCACTCTGGCTCAGTGGTGTGGCATCGGAGAGCGAAATTTTGAAATCTACATTTTTATTTTCTACAATTGGATCAATTAGGAGTAAAACAAGTGATTGAAAAATATTGAGTATTGTGAAAAATGAATGGGAGACTTTTTAAAAATTATCAATCATAATTCATAAACCTACGGCTTCAAAACAGTATAAATCATTAGTTTTCTGTGCAGTGAGCCGGGAACCGGGTCCATAGGCCCAAGTAGTGATTTACCCTATAAGCTAAATTAATGAATGAATTTGCATTGAAACCACTGTCCGACGTAGCAACCCCCATCGCTGGTGATGCTCCCATGCAGTGTTGCGCGCGAAGAGAAAAGGAGGAGAAAACAGTTCTAGACCAACATTTGAAAAGGGCGTAACAGCCAAATTTTATTCCTTCTGATTCTTTGTCTACATATCCAGCTATATATGTGGACAAAGAATCAGAAGGAATAAATTTTGGCTGTTACGCCCTTTTCAAATGTTGGTCTAGAGTTGTCCATAAATTTGTTTCATTATTATTACTAACACCTTTTATATTCGCTTTGTGAATTGCGATGTTTCGTTAATTTTTTTATATTCCCGTTCGAATTTCCAATACCTCCAGATCGCTAAAGAGAGAATAGTTGCTAATTTATGAGACACGGAGGTAAATCTTTAAAAGCATGGATAATCATTATTCTTCGATGCTGATACAGTAAAATGTGCAAGTATAATCAGTGCATTTAGTTTTGTTCAACAAAACAATTGAAAAAGTTTCTCAATAACCATGAAAAATTGGCTAATTATCACTTCAACTTGAAAAAAATATAATTGGGGTGAAATGAACTCATCATGAATAAAACGTGGCAGCTGCACATAATATATACTGTCCAAGCAGAGGCCCGGAACACAAAATTATGTTATTCATTTAAATCGTGCGTGTTTGTCTAACGGGAAACACTTCCTCGAGGAGAAACTCAATTTACCCATTAATGGGATCTTTTTCTCTGCTGAGAATTTTTTTTATGAATTATGAGTCACGCCGCTGAACTTCAAAACATTGATTTACTTTTCTTTTTCTGCAGAAAAATAGAAATAGCATTTAAAAGTACCCAGACCTTAATAAGTTCTGGAAAACATGCGAAAACTGACTTCATCTGTTGTTACTAAATTAGTTCCGAAGAGATTCGTTTAAGTTTCAGTTGGCTTGGAATTATTGATTTTCATAAACCATAAACCAATCATTATAAAAATTTAAAATGGACGATGAAATTCCAAGGAAATGATTGCATACCGTTATTATTGACACTCGTATTGATTTCAAGCGAATGTAAAGTGAACATTTTATGTCGAAATATCCTTCATGAAAATCTTGGCAAAATTGTGACGATTGTTTCATAAACGTAACCAACACTTTCAAATGGTCTAGACAGGAAAAAATAATTTTGAAATAGCAACAAAGGACAAAAAGACAAGGTTTTCTTCAATTTTTATTCCGGCCTGAGTCTGAGATACTCCTTACGAGTACAAACTACTACGATCACATCTTTCAACAATACCATTCCAAAATTGGTGATGAATTAAAATTGTCGGACAAAAGGAACATCATAATTAATCACTTATCCACACTTTAGAGGTCGCCCTCAATTGAAATCACGCTGTTGGGAGGACGATTCATACAAACTTGACCAACTGGACCAATGATTAACAATAGTCCTTGTCGTCTGTAGTTTTTAAATCTTTACACTTCTGCGCAGCCACTTGGTACAGAATTTCCACATTTTCCAGGATTGCTTAACAATTATATCAAGAACCTTGCACTTTTCACTTTTTGATATAGTCCAGTTTTGATACCGTAAATCAGTACCTTCAGAAAACCAACTTTAGAACACAGATAACGTTCTCACAGAGGGCACTTACGAAGAATTTCATGTTGATGCTTGGAAAGGTAAAACGGATAGTCCACAAAGAATAACTACGGCGCCGGTTTCGAACTGTAGCACAGACACTTGGTTGCAGATTTATGAGTCAAAATATGAACTAGTCACCTCTTTTATATACGCGCGCCATACACACCCCGGCAGCAGCGCCCAGCATCCGATCGGTTGAGACGCGCTTGGTTCCGACCCCTAGACGGCGCAGGCAGACCGTTGGGCTTCCCAATCTTCGTAGTAGCCGTGCGGGTAACGGCGGCGAGGGGAAGCGACCTAAGAACTCGGATAATGTGTCACATGTGCGCTTGGTCGGGAGGTTACCACGCACCCTGACATGGTAGTTATTCGGCGAGAGAGTGCGAACAGGATGTGGCGAATAAAAAATAAATAAAATCAAATCATTAAATTATTATTTTTATGATTCGTTCTACTGGTTAGATGTAAAGAAAGACAGATGGAAAAAGAGGTAGAGGAATTGAATGTATGAGGCATTAAAGGATAACATAAATTGGTAGAATAACAAAATGATTATATAGTAGGATAGAAGGATAAATGAACTGATGATCAAATATGAAGAAGGATAGAAGAATATAGACAGAGAATTAAAAACAAAATATAGAGATAGTAAGTACCGTAATCTGCGGGAATTTCGATCACCGGGGTAACATTGATCAGTTTAACCATTTTCAAGATATGAAAAATTATTATTTTCTGTTATTACAAGTACTTATTGTCAGTTAGGCATCTTAATCTTGACTAAATTTGCTGCTAAATGATGACACCTTCGGATAAATTTGTATTCATTTTTCGCCAAAATCAACATTAATTTTTGAACTCAAGGCAAGTTGCCAGAAAAGCACTCAAAACAAATATAATAACAAAAAATCAGAAGGGTTGTGTACAAGACGTAAACTACGTAAAACCTCTTAATGCAATGAGAAACGTAATATCATATGAACATTAGGTTGAATACATGACACAATAGCAATTTCAACCAAAAATTATTTTAAACTGTTTTCAGAACAAACATTTTTCTCAATCTCCACCGACGACCATACAGATGTTAGTTGGACCGCTACCGGGGCGCAGCCATCGTCTCAAGCCAATTCAAAAAGCTGCTCTTACGCGCGCGTTTGCGGTTTTGCTTGAAATCATCGTGCGGTTGTCATCAGCATCGGCAGCGTTCAATAGAATTTGTTTAAATTTTTTAGTAGAACAGGTTTGTCGACAGCGAGTTAAAATGAGGAGAAAATTGCATTTACACAATTCTGCTGTCACCGACGACAGCCACTTAATGATTTTCCGCTTATTTGCTACATACGTCATCTTTGTGAATAATTTTCTGCAACAACTACCCGTCGACGGGTAGACAAGACACGTCGACGACAAGACACGACTATGCACAGGAAAAATGAAGCGGTGGGCCAAAAGGTGCGTGCGTTACAGCAATCTGATGTCCGTGTTGGGGATGCATGAACGGAGTTGGTTAGTTCTGAATCTTTTACCAGACGTGAAAGAACTAAAATTTTCAATAGTTTTACGTTGATAATCAATAGTTTTAAAACAATTAACGAATTGGTGGAAAGTTTCCGAAACTATTGATAATAAAATCTCGAAAATGTATCGAAAGATATAGTCGCTATTAACTTTTGAAATCTTACATGATTTCGTGACGGTCCCCAATTTGGAAATTTTCATTTGGCACCCTGTATCCGAGGCTTCCCCTTAGACGTAGTTTACGTCAAAATGCTGGCAAATTAATTATTTTGTGTAAAATGGTGATTCTGAAAAATCATAATCTTGAGAGAAAATTTCACTTGGCAACAACTGACGTCATCCATACGAATACATATTTGCAGCACCTACGATGCGCGCCCGTAATTGTGCTGCTGAAATAACAAAACCGAATAAGAATCTTGAAAGAATTTCACTGCCACTGAAGCCATCTCCCTCCGATGTGCGCTCGTGATTCTGCTACGGACGGCAGGCAACTTTATGGCGTCGCCAAGCGGTTTATTTTCACTTTGAATAAAATTCGCCTCGCCTCAATCTTCCTTTGTGTAGAATGGTGGCCCTGAGAAGAACCGATTAATTCCAAATATGTCGACGACGACCACATGATCCACGACGCGAGCTGGAATTTGCTCGGCAACTCTGCCGATGATGGAACCGCTCTCCACGACATTTCAAATGAAATGCCTCGCGCGCGCGGGAGAGCAGTTTTCATTTAATCAATGAAGATGGCTCATTAGTCCCGCCTCTTTGTTGTCCGGTATGACCGCAAATATTGTGTAACCGTCACACACCCCCCAAAGGGGCGTGGCTACAGGTTCAACTTTATTGATTACAAGAAAGCAGCTCTTCCGCGCGCGCGAGCCATTTCGTTCGAGATGTCGCGGAGAGCAGACCGTGGTACCACCTTCGGCATCGGCGGAGCTCCTACCGGAAATTTTATTCCCGTCGATGGCATGGGTCGCGCGGTCGTAGTCATCAACATTAGCAGCGCTCAGATTAAATTTTCTTGTCTGAAATAGGGGGAATGACGGCTTTGGCAGGTTTTGTTCTATAATTGTCAGGGGGGTTTTTGTGGACCAAATTTTATGAAATTTGGCCACAATATTCTTTGATATGCTATGATATGATATGATATTTAATTTGAAGTACTAACGATCGGCTACCATCAAGGAAAGGGGCTCTTGGGAGCGTCCACAAATTACGTAACGCTTAGGGGGGGGAGGGGGGTTGGGCGAAGTGTGACGACCCATACATAATTTTTAGAAAATATATTTAGCTCTTTTAGTGGAATGTATTCAACCGTCTAAGACGAATTAAGTAAGTCGAGTCAAGTACGAGACACTGAAGACGACCACACAGTTGTGGTCGAAATACGTATCTGCAAAGATAACGAAAATTAACTGGTGGAATTAAATGGAGAGTACTTAATTCGTCTTAGACGGTTGTTTCATAATTTTTAGATACTTCATACAAAAAGTGTGACATAGGGGGGACGGGGGGTTAAAAATACCCAATTTTTGCGTTGCGCAATTAAAGGATCCTCCCTTAAGGTGACTCGAGGAGGCACTACACACCGTGTTATTTTTCCTATCTTTTGTCTCTTTCTAACATTGTCACCTCGTAATTTTGGAGTGGCGTATTTCGGTTTTCAATTGTTTGATGTAACTGTAAATGTATCAGCATGTAGATTGCGAGGAAGCACGCGCCGGCGATACTTTTTCAAAATCATATTTGTTGTAGAAAAAAATTAAGCATTAATGATAATCAATAGTATCAATAGAATTGGCAAATTGCTGAAGGGTTTCCGAATCGATTGATAAGCAAATGTCGAAAATCCATCGAAGATAAAGACGCTATTAGCGTTTGAAATCTATCCTAATTTTTGTGACAGTCTCGAATTTCGAAACTTCCGTTTTAAACCCTGTATCTGAGTCTTCCCCTTAGAAGCAGTTTACGTCAAAAAATCTGTAGCAAACATCAATACTGACGCCATACAATTTTCTTCAGTCATAATGCGAATCAATTGTTTGCATGATCTCCTTCCGATACTTGCTTTGGATTCAACTACCGATGTTAGCTTTGCGCTTTGAATGAAGTTCATCTCGGAACCGATTTCTTTTTCAATCATCAACAGAAAAAATACAAAATCAGAGTCTCGCGGGAAAATTTTATGTTGTGCCGACAACATCCAAATCGTTGCAAACGCCACATTAGTGAATAAAGTGCTTTAGCAATCTTCCGATGACAGCCTATGCTCGGACCGGCACTAATGCTATGATTCCGCTACCGATGCCAAACAATTATGCTTTGTTCTATGAAGAAAGTTCGTCTAATATCAACATTCTCAATCACTAAAATCATATAACTCCGAATTACGCTAGAAAATTTCACCGAAGAATTTTCCAGTTCCTAACGGTTGCACTTTAGGAAAATTATTTCAACTTAACCTTCCTCCCAAATATAATGATGGTCCTGAAAAGAACCGATTAATTGCCACTTATGTGCCTTATCAGCAGCCACTGGGCTGCGCGACCGCCATCCGATGATTCGGCTCAACGAACGCCGTCGATTGCCAGATCCGCCGAAGATGGGACACGGATGAAAATGATGTGCTGCTGCTTCCACGACCGCCACCACCACCGACCGAAAAAATTTCATCCGCTGAGACAGCCGTTGTCACTGGGACCGCTTCTGGACGCCCTGGTCCGCTCGCCGTGACATCCAGAATGAAAATGACGCGCGCACGCGAAACACGGGGCTTTTTATACACAGGGAAAACGAAGCAGTGGATCAAAAGGCCCGTACCTTACTGCAATCTGATGTCCGTGTTGGGGAATTATGAACGGAATTGAATTTTTCACCCGGTTTGGAAAGAAACAACATTTTCAATAGTTTAACGTTGATAATCAATAGTATCAATAGAATTGGCAAATTGCTGGAGAGTTTCTGAATCGATTGATAAGCAAATGTCGAAAATCCATCGAAAGATAAAGACGCTATTAGCGTTTGAAATCTATCCTAATTTCGTGACGGTCTCGAATTTGGAAATTTCGGTTTTACACTCTGTATCTGAGTCTTCCCCTTAGACGTAGTTTACGTCAAAAAATTTAGCTCGTACCTACAATTGTGTGATAAGTAATCTTATTTTCTTGGTTGATCCATATTTTTTGTTCCAAATTTTTCCAGATAATTCCACTAGCGGTGATGATGCCTTTCTCGAAACAATCGTGTACATCGCCTCAGTGTAAGGGATTCCAACTATATAATTGTCTATCTTAATGGAATTGATTTAGACCATAAAAGGAGTTCACCTCAATTAACCCTTAAAAGACTGGGACGACACTTCGACCATACTTTTGGTCATAACTTATGCTGCCGTGGGCCGATTTTCCGGCCGGTTAGTAGATTCCCGTTCGGAGAAATAACCGGAAATGTAGGGGACACCTCGCATATTTCCATGTATCGAAGGTCAAATTTTAATTGTAGTCAATAGTATTCTAATAAAAATAGCTCAAATCGACAATTATATCAATATATGATTGCCAGGAATCGATATCTGTGAATCAATAGACTTATATTGACAACTACGGCCACTATTCCGGGACCGGATTCACCGGTATGTGGTTCCGGAGGACCAAATCAAAATTTCAGAGAACCATAGCATGCGACACATCAAATTACACTGCCGCGACGAGATATGGTCAACGAAAGTGTAATCAGACCGTTTTGGACACATGTGACCACTCTGGCACAGGTTCCGGTAAGCCACTATCCGGTTCCAGAGGACCAAATCAAAATTTCAGGGAACCACACCATGCGACACATCAAATTACACTGCCGCGACGAGATATGGTCAACGAAAGTGTAATCAGACCGTTTTGGACACATGTGACCACTCTGGCACAGGTTCCGGTAAGCCACTATCCGGTTCCAGAGGACCAAATCAAAATTTCTGAGAACCATACCATGCGACACATCAAATTACACTGCCGCGACGAGATATGGCCAACGAAAGTGTAATCGGACCGTTTTGGACACATGTGACCACTCTGGAACAGGTTCCAGTACGCCACTATCCGGTTCCGGAGGACCAAATCAAAATTTCAGGGAACCACACCATGCGACACATCAAATTACACTGCCGCGACGAGATATGGCCAACAAAAGTGTAATCGGACCATTTTGGTCACATGTGACCACTCTGGAACAGGTTCCGGTACGCCACTGTCCGGTTCCGGAGGACCAAATCAAAATTCCAGAGAACCATACCATGCGACACATCAAATTACACTGCCGCGACGAGATATGGCCAACGAAAGGGCAATCGGACCATTTTGAGCACATGTGACCACTCTGGAACAGGTTCCGGTACGCCACTATCCGGTTCCGGAGGACCAAATCAAAACTTTGGAGAACCATACCATGCCATACATCAAATTACACTGTTGCGACAAGATATGGCCAACGAAAATGAAATAGGACTAATAAGAATAAGAATTTGAGGGAGCAACCGTATAATTTCCGGAATATTTTGAGGATTTTCAAAACATACTTTTATAAATCTGTGGAATTTTTTATTTTTTTACGGACACCTGTTCTCTCTTTACCTTTCGGAGACCAGTAAGATATAGTGTTGATTAAATATTTGTAACGGCCACTGACTTACTAAGTCAATGCCACAATGCATTGAAATTCCAAAATTTGTACATGGATAGCTAAAAATTCAAGCTTTATTCACTTGGTGGTCAATACAATTTCTCAAGTTCTAGTCATTCACTAAGTAGCAGCTACAAGTTGTACGGTTACTCTGCTCATGCTCATGATTTGTTGTTTCATTGTCCTTGTATCTTTGATACACTACCATCTGGTGGGTTCCATACCACAGCTCATCCATATTTTGAAAATGTCTTCCAGATCTCGAGCTAGTATGTGCATTTTGGCTTAATTGAAAGGCCAAATGAGCCCAAAACGCTTCAATTGCAATTCCTGAAATTTCGATTCGATGGTTCTCAGCACTTTTTATTTGGTCCTCCGGATAGTGGCATACCGGAACCTCTGCCAGAGTGGTCACATGGGTCCAAAACGGTCCGATTACAATTTCGTTGGCCATATCTTGCTGCGGCAGTGTAATTTGATGTGTGGCATGGTATGGTTCTCTGAAATTTTGATTTATTCCTCCGGAACCGAATAGTGGCGTACCAGAACCTGTGCCAGAGTGATCACATGTGTACAAAACAGTTCGATTACACTTTCGTTGGCCATATCTTGTCGCGGCAATGTAATTTGATGTGTCGCATGGTATGGTTGTCTAAAATTTTGATTTTGTCCTGCGGAACCGGATAGTGGCGTAGCTGAACATGTGCCACAGTGGCCACATGGGTCCAAAACGGTCAGATTACACTTTCGTTGGTCATATCTCGTCGCGGCAGTGTAATTTGATGTGTCGCATGGTGTAGTTCTCTGAAATTTTGATTTGGTCCTCCGGAACCGGATAGTGGCGTACCGGAACCTGTGCCAGAGTGGTCACATGTGTCCAAAATGGTCCGATTACACTTTCGTTGGCCATATCTCGTCGCGGCAGTGTAATTTGATGTGTCGCATGGTGTGGTTCTCTGAAATTTTGATTTGGTCCTCCGGAACCGGATAGTGGCGTACTGGAACCTGTTCCAGAGTGGTCACATGTGTCCAAAACGGTCCGATTACACTTTCGTTGGCCATATCTCGTCGCGGCAGTGTAATTTGATGTGTCGCATGGTATGGTTCTCAGAAATTTTGATTTGGTCCTCTGGAACCGTATAGTGGCTTACCGGAACCTGTGCCAGAGTGGTCACATGGGTCCAAAACGGTCTGATTACACTTTCGTTGACCATATCTCGTCGCGGCAGTGTAATTTGATGTGTCGCATGGTGTGGTTCCCTGAAATTTTGATTTGGTCCTCTGGAACCGGATAGTGGCTTACCGGAACCTGTGCCAGAGTGGTCACATGTGTCCAAAACGGTCCGATTACACTTTCGTTGGCCATATCTCGTCGCGACAGTGTAATTTGATGTGTCGCATGGTGTGGTTCCCTGAAATTTTGATTTGGTCCTCTGGAACCGGATAGTGGCTTACCGGAACCTGTGCCAGAGTGGTCACATGTGTCCAAAACGGTCCGATTACACTTTCGTTGGCCATATCTCGTCGCGGCAGTGTAATTTGATGTGTCGCATGGTGTGGTTCCCTGAAATTTTGATTTGGTCCTCCGGAACCGGATAGTGGCGTACTGGAACCTGTTCCAGAGTGGTCACATGTGTTCAAAACGGTCCGATTACACTTTCGTTGGCCATATCTCGTCGCGGCAGCGTAATTTGATGTGTCGCATGGTATGGTTCTCAGAAATTTTGATTTGGTCCTCTGGAACCGGATAGTGGCGTACCGGAACCTGTGCCAGAGTGGTCACATGTGTCCAAAACGGTCTGATTACACTTTCGTTGACCATATCTCGTCGCGGCAGTGTAATTTGATGTGTCGCATGGTGTGGTTCCCTGAAATTTTGATTTGGTCCTCCGGAACCGGATAGTGGCGTACCGGAACCTGTGCCAGAGTGGTCACATGTGTCCAAAACGGTCCGATTACACTTTCGTTGGCCATATCTCGTCGCGGCAGTGAAATTTGATGTGTCGCATGGTATGGTTCTCAGAAATTTTGATTTGGTCCTCTGGAACCGGATAGTGGCTTACCGGAACCTGTGCCAGAGTGGTCACATGTGTCCAAAACGGTCCGATTACACTTTCGTTGGCCATATCTCGTCGCGGCAGTGTAATTTGATGTGTCGCATGGTATGGTTCTCAGAAATTTTGATTTGGTCCTCTGGAACCGGATAGTGGCTTACCGGAACCTGTGCCAGAGTGGTCACATGTGTCCAAAACGGTCCGATTACACTTTCGTTGGCCATATCTCGTCGCGGCAGTGTAATTTGATGTGTCGCATGGTGTGGTTCCCTGAAATTTTGATTTGGTCCTCTGGAACCGGATAGTGGCTTACCGGAACCTGTGCCAGAGTGGTCACATGTGTCCAAAACGGTCCGATTACACTTTCGTTGGCCATATCTCGTCGCGGCAGTGTAATTTGATGTGTCGCATGGTGTGGTTCCCTGAAATTTTGATTTGGTCCTCCGGAACCGGATAGTGGCGTACTGGAACCTGTTCCAGAGTGGTCACATGTGTTCAAAACGGTCCGATTACACTTTCGTTGGCCATATCTCGTCGCGGCAGCGTAATTTGATGTGTCGCATGGTGTGGTTCCCTGAAATTTTGATTTGGTCCTCCGGAACCGGATAGTGGCGTACCGGAACCTGTGCCAGAGTGGTCACATGTGTCCAAAACGGTCCGATTACACTTTCGTTGGCCATATCTCGTTGCGGCAGTGTAGTTTGATGTGTCGCATGGTGTGGTTCTCTGAAATTTTGATTTGGTCCTCCGGAACCGGATAGTGGCGTACTGGAACCTGTTCCAGAGTGGTCACATGTGTCCAAAACGGTCCGATTACACTTTCGTTGGCCATATCTCGTCGCGGCAGTGTAATTTGATGTGTCGCATGGTGTGGTTCCCTGAAATTTTGATTTGGTCCTCCGGAACCGGATAGTGGTGTACCGGAACCTGTGCCAGAATGGTCACATGTGTCCAAAACGGTCCGATTACACTTTCGTTGGCCATATCTCGTCGCGGCAGCGTAATTTGATGTGTCGCATGGTATGGTTCTCAGAAATTTTGATTTGGTCCTCTGGAACCGGATAGTGGCGTACCGGAACCTGTGCCAGAGTGGTCACATGTGTCCAAAACGGTCTGATTACACTTTCGTTGACCATATCTCGTCGCGGCAGTGTAATTTGATGTGTCGCATGGTGTGGTTCCCTGAAATTTTGATTTGGTCCTCCGGAACCGGATAGTGGCGTACCGGAACCTGAGCCAGAGTGGTCACATGTGTCCAAAACGGTCCGATTACACTTTCGTTGGCCATATCTCGTCGCGGCAGTGAAGTTTGATGTGTCGCATGGTATGGTTCTCAGAAATTTTGATTTGGTCCTCTGGAACCGGATAGTGGCTTACCGGAACCTGTGCCAGAGTGGTCACATGTGTCCAAAACGGTCCGATTACACTTTCGTTGGCCATATCTCGTCGCGGCAGTGTAATTTGATGTGTCGCATGGTATGGTTCTCAGAAATTTTGATTTGGTCCTCTGGAACCGGATAGTGGCTTACCGGAACCTGTGCCAGAGTGGTCACATGTGTCCAAAACGGTCCGATTACACTTTCGTTGGCCATATCTCGTCGCAGCAGTGTAATTTGATGTGTCGCATGGTGTGGTTCCCTGAAATTTTGATTTGGTCCTCTGGAACCGGATAGTGGCTTACCGGAACCTGTGCCAAAGTGGTCACATGTGTCCAAAACGGTCCGATTACACTTTCGTTGGCCATATCTCGTCGCGGCAGTGTAATTTGATGTGTCGCATGGTGTGGTTCCCTGAAATTTTGATTTGGTCCTCCGGAACCGGATAGTGGCGTACTGGAACCTGTTCCAGAGTGGTCACATGTGTTCAAAACGGTCTGATTACACTTTCGTTGACCATATCTCGTCGCGGCAGTGTAATTTGATGTGTCGCATGGTGTGGTTCCCTGAAATTTTGATTTGGTCCTCTGGAACCGGATAGTGGCTTACCGGAACCTGTGCCAGAGTGGTCACATGTGTCCAAAACGGTCCGATTACACTTTCGTTGGCCATATCTCGTCGCGGCAGTGTAATTTGATGTGTCGCATGGTGTGGTTCCCTGAAATTTTGATTTGGTCCTCCGGAACCGGATAGTGGCGTACCGGAACCTGTGCCAGAGTGGTCACATGTGTTCAAAACGGTCCGATTACACTTTCGTTGGCCATATCTCGTCGCGGCAGCGTAATTTGATGTGTCGCATGGTATGGTTCTCAGAAATTTTGATTTGGTCCTCTGGAACCGGATAGTGGCTTACCGGAACCTGTGCCAGAGTGGTCACATGTGTCCAAAACGGTCTGATTACACTTTAGTTGACCATATCTCGTCGCGGCAGTGTAATTTGATGTGTCGCATGGTGTGGTTCCCTGAAATTTTGATATGGTCCTCCGGAACCGGATAGTGGCGTACCGGAACCTGAGCCAGAGTGGTCACATGTGTCCAAAACGGTCCGATTACACTTTCGTTGGCCATATCTCGTCGCGGCAGTGAAGTTTGATGTGTCGCATGGTATGGTTCTCAGAAATTTTGATTTGGTCCTCTGGAACCGGATAGTGGCTTACCGGAACCTGTGCCAGAGTGGTCACATGTGTCCAAAACGGTCCGATTACACTTTCGTTGGCCATATCTCGTCGCGGCAGTGTAATTTGATGTGTCGCATGGTATGGTTCTCAGAAATTTTGATTTGGTCCTCTGGAACCGGATAGTGGCTTACCGGAACCTGTGCCAGAGTGGTCACATGTGTCCAAAACGGTCCGATTACACTTTCGTTGGCCATATCTCGTCGCAGCAGTGTAATTTGATGTGTCGCATGGTGTGGTTCCCTGAAATTTTGATTTGGTCCTCTGGAACCGGATAGTGGCTTACCGGAACCTGTGCCAGAGTGGTCACATGTGTCCAAAACGGTCCGATTACACTTTCGTTGGCCATATCTCGTCGCGGCAGTGTAATTTGATGTGTCGCATGGTGTGGTTCCCTGAAATTTTGATTTGGTCCTCTGGAACCGGATAGTGGCGTACTGGAACCTGTTCCAGAGTGGTCACATGTGTTCAAAACGGTCTGATTACACTTTCGTTGACCATATCTCGTCGCGGCAGTGTAATTTGATGTGTCGCATGGTGTGGTTCCCTGAAATTTTGATTTGGTCCTCTGGAACCGGATAGTGGCTTACCGGAACCTGTGCCAGAGTGGTCACATGTGTCCAAAACGGTCCGATTACACTTTCGTTGGCCATATCTCGTCGCGGCAGTGTAATTTGATGTGTCGCATGGTGTGGTTCCCTGAAATTTTGATTTGGTCCTCTGGAACCGGATAGTGGCTTACCGGAACCTGTGCCAGAGTGGTCACATGTGTCTAAAACGGTCCGATTACACTTTCGTTGGCCATATCTCGTCGCGGCAGTGTAATTTGATGTGTCGCATGGTGTGGTTCCCTGAAATTTTGATTTGGTCCTCCGGAACCGGATAGTGGCGTACTGGAACCTGTTCCAGAGTGGTCACATGTGTTCAAAACGGTCCGATTACACTTTCGTTGGCCATATCTCGTCGCGGCAGTGTAATTTGATGTGTCGCATGGTATGGTTCTCAGAAATTTTGATTTGGTCCTCTGGAACCGGATAGTGGCTTACCGGAACCTGTGCCAGAGTGGTCACATGTGTCCAAAACGGTCCGATTACACTTTCGTTGGCCATATCTCGTCGCGGCAGTGTAATTTGATGTGTCGCATGGTATGGTTCTCAGAAATTTTGATTTGGTCCTCTGGAACCGGATAGTGGCTTACCGGAACCTGTGCCAGAGTGGTCACATGTGTCCAAAACGGTCCGATTACACTTTCGTTGGCCATATCTCGTCGCGGCAGTGTAATTTGATGTGTCGCATGGTATGGTTCTCTGAAATTTTGATTTGGTCCTCCGGAACCGGATAGTGGCGTACCGGAACCTGTGCCAGAATGGTCACATGTGTCCAAAACGGTCCGATTACACTTTCGTTGGCCATATCTCGTCGCGGCAGTGTAATTTGATGTGTCGCATGGTATGGTTCTCAGAAATTTTGATTTGGTCCTCTGGAACCGGATAGTGGCTTACCGGAACCTGTGCCAGAGTGGTCACATGTGTCCAAAACGGTCTGATTACACTTTCGTTGACCATATCTCGTCGCGGCAGTGTAATTTGATGTGTCGCATGCTATGGTTCTCAGAAATTTTGATTTGGTCCTCTGGAACCACATACCGGTGATTCCGGTCCCGGAATAGTGGCCGTAGTTGTCAATATAAGTCTATTGATTCACAGATATCGATTCCTGGCAATCATATATTAATATAATTGTCGATTTGAGCTATTTTTATTAGAATACTATTGACTACAATTAAAATTTGACCTTCGATACATTGAAATATGCGAGGTGTCCCCTACATTTCCGGTTATTTCTCCGAACGGGAATCTACTAACCGGAATTTCGTAACGGCATTTGAAAGTGCTGCTATTCCCCTTTGTAGAACTATATAAATTCCGGAAATCGGCCCACGGCATCATAAGTTATGACCAAAAGTATGGTCGAAGTGTCGTCCCAGTCTTTTAAGGGTTAAGTGAAAGCTACACGCAAAAAAACTTTCATGAATTTGTGAACTAACAAGTTCACGGTGTATTTTTTCGTGAACAGCAGTCACGGATTCGGGAACACGGTCACGTTTTCTGGAACGTTCTGGAAAACGTGATTGGTGTTCCCGAATCCATGACTTAAATCACGGTGTATTTTTGCTGGTTCACGAATGCGGGAACGCTTTTTTTTGCGTGTATCGATAATAAGTAATTTGAAAAGAAAAAAAATCTATTTTCAATCTTTTTCGAATTACACACACTGTAGCTTGACGCAGCATATCAGTCGGCATGCTGCTGATATGATCAGACCTTCTTTGATCTTGTTTGTGCGCGCACGAGGGTACCTATCTGAAGTGCCATACCTACATACTCTTCAGACCTTATGGTGGTAAACAACCGAGCCGCAGCACGCACTGACTAGTCCTTCGCACCAGAAAGAGTCAACCATCAAGAACAACGTTACCGCCAATGCAATGTGTGCAAGTAAAGCGCACGGTACCCCAAACGGCTTGGGCAGGTATTTACTGTCATGTTGTGGTCCCGAGTGGCGATAAAATTATGCTGACCACATTATAGATTGACCGCCGAGCGCCAGTCCAGTCAACTGATTGGGTCGCGTCATTTGACCATGCACCATTTGTGCATACAGAAGGGGTCTGCCCGAATACTGAAGTGAAGTTCAACCAGGTGACCGTAGATCAGGTATACATTTGATAAAGGCGATTCTCAGAATAAAAGGAACAAAACTGCATTGAACGGCTATCGTTGACATGTTCAACTCTTAGTTACCAAATTTGTGCCGCCCAGATTTAACATTTGGTCGACTGCTATTGAAACTACTCACTGCTCAACTAAGCTAAATTTTCTTCTAGTTATCCATATTTTAAATATGATTGTCATGATGTTGTTTCTTTTTGGAAGCAATACTTCAATTAAGAATATTCCATGTGATTTGCGCTGTAAAAAAGATTGTAGCCAGTACCTACTCGAAATGCGCAGAGATCTGCTTTATTTCCTGTTTATTGTTTGCCACTATAAACTATGAACGAATCGTTTTTATTAATAATCACCACCAAAATCAAGCACTATGAAGAAGTAACAAAACAACATATCTGAAGAGTATACGAAAAGAAGAAGAATTGACCCAGACTAAATTCAGATTAACAACAAATTTATGGCGAGGTCTTTAAAAAAATCCGGAAATGAATTCTCCTCGGATGGGATTTTCCACGAATCCCGGAGAGGATTCTCCACGAATCACGGAGAGAATTCCGGATGGGAATATCCACGACTCCCTGGGGGGATTCTCCACGAATCCAGGAATGGGTTCTCCACGAATCACAGAGGGAATTTTCCACTGTGGGGTTTGAGGAAGTTTCCATCAGCGTGTGATTATATATCAACACCTTAGTATGTCAATCGGTGAGCAGCAAGCCATGACCCGGCCTCTTCTCGTCAGGTCTTCGTGGCGTGCACACGCACCCACGGTGAGCTGTTGTTATCGCACTTCGCTCCGGCCATTTGGGGTCACACATTTTAGCGATCCTGCTAGGTTATTTTTTGGATTCTGACGCTGATTTCAAAAGGTAAGTTTAGTTCAAGTGGTTAATGTGCGAAGAATAAAATATTTGACGGCTTTAAAAAATCACAAGGCCAGGCGGTTTGTATTGCCGCGTTTGAAAGACCGCTGGAAAATGGTTTGGAAAATCGCAAAGTGCGTTTGGACAACCGCTGCAAATAGGGTTTGGGGTTTTGAAAATTACAAAGCTCGTCTGGACGACCGCTGGAAAACGCTGGTTTGGAAAATCACGATGCGTATGTGGAAGACCGCTAGAAAATTGGTTGCGTCTGGGTCTGAACGACCGCTGAAAAATGGTTTGTAGTTTGAAATACCACAGGACGCGTCTGGGAGACAGCCGAGAGAAAGGTTGACGATCTACAAAATCCCAAAGTGCGTCCTGGAAACATTGATTTTGATTCAAATAAATTTAGTTTGAAATTTATACAGGGTCCGGCAATTGAACTGCTGCATACACACCTAAATCATTTCACAGATTTCGGTGAATTTTGCTTCAATTCACCGAAATCTCAACAGCAGATTTGTTCGGTAATTATTTCACCGATTTTCTGCGGTATTTTCCTTTGTTCAACTGTCAAAACCACCAGAAAATCTGTAAAAATTTTACCGAACAGTTCTGCTGTTGAGATTTCGGTGAAATTTCACAAAAATCTGTGATTTATTTTAAGTGTGTAAGTTAGTAAAATAATTTAATAGATAATACGTATTTAATTGTTTCTACAAAACATAGTCGAACCGTGGGTACATCGTTATGTTGATACCAAGGGATGGGTCTTACGACAGGATTAGACACCGGTTCAAAAGGTGAAGAAAATCCAACTAAGGGGTTTTCAGGAATAATTTCGGGCTAACAGCAGCCAGCGAGTTCGCCGGACCTGAACTCTATGAATTTCACTGTCTAGAGTATGTTGGAGGCCGCGGATCCTCAGAAATATCATGCTTTTAGTGCAAGTCTTGAAGTGAAATCTGGTGATCTTTGGTAAAATAAAACAAGAGCACCTGCGATCTGCTCACGGACAAAAAAGATGAGCATTTATGCTTTCAAAAAGTGATATATTTTCTAGTGAAATTGAATGAAATGAAAATGAAATAACTTTGTTTTGATCAATTTGTCTGTTTTAATTCTAATTTTAATGTAGAACTTTAATAGCCGGACCCTGTAAACTTGGCGGCTTTAGTGTACATAATGCAGCGTACACACCAGTCAAGCAGTTTGACAAACATTGACTCCACCTCTCGTTTAGCCAAGCATGCACCATGTTCCACCAACTGCAGCACGAACACTCAATTTATTTGACCAACAATATCACACACGAAAGACCGAAGCGGCAACTTAAACACAAAACCATCAAAAAATAAATGGATCCATGAATCCCGGAGGGGTTTCTCCACGAATCCCGGAGGGGATTCTCCACGAATCCCGGAGGGGATTCTCCACGAATCCCGGAGGGGATTCTCCACGAATCCCGGAGGGGATTCTCCGCGAATCCCGGAGGGGATTCTCCGCGAATCCCGGAGGGGATTCTCCGCGAATCGGAGGATTCTCCACGAATCCCGGAGGATTCTCCACGAATCTCGGAAGGATTCTCCACGAATCGGAGGATTCTCCACGAATCCCGGAGGGGATTCTCCACGAATCCCGGAGGGGATTCTCCACGAATCCCGGAGGGGATTCTCCACGAATCCCGGAGGATTCTCCACGAATCGGAGGATTCTCCACGAATCCCGGAGGATTCTCCACGAATCGGAGGATTCTCCACGAATCGGAGGATTCTCCACGAATCCCGGAGAGTTCTCCACGAATCGGAGAGGATTCTCCACGAATCCCAGGTGGGATTTTCCACGAATCCCGGAGGGGATTCTCCACGAATCCCGGAGGGGATTCTCCACGAATCCCGGAGGGGATTCTACTCGAATCCCGGAGGGGATGCTCCTCGAATCCCGGAGGGGATTCTCCTCGAATCCCGGAGGGGGGTCTCCACGAATCGAAAGGGATTCTCCACGAATCGAAAGGGATTCTCCACGAATCCCGAAGGGATTCTCCACGAATCGAAGAATTCTCCCCGAATCCCGAAAGGGGATTCTCCCCGAATCCCGAAAGGGGATTCTCCCCGAATCCCGAAAGGGGATTCTCCCCGAATCCCGAAAGGGGATTCTCCCCGAATCCCGAAAGGGGATTCTCCCCGAATCCCGAAAGGGGATTCTCCCCGAATCCCGAAGGGGATTCTCCACGAATCCCGGAGGGGATTCTCCACGAATCGAAAGGATTCTCCACGAATCCCGAAAGGGAATTCTTCACGAATCCCGAAAGGGGATTCTTCACGAATACCGGAGGGGATTCTCCACGAATCCCGGAGGAGATTCTCCACGAATCCCGGAGGGAATTCCCCACGAATCCCGGAGGATTCTCCACGAATCCCGGAGGATTCTCCACGAATCGGAGGATTCTCCACGAATCGGAGGATTCTCCACGAATCCCGGAGGATTCTCCACGAATCGGAGGATTCTCCACGAATCCCGGAGGATTCTCCACGAATCCCGGAGGATTCTCCACGAATCGGAGGGATTCTCCACGAATCCCGGAGGATTCTCCACGAATCCCGGAGGATTCTCCACGAATCGGAGGATTCTCCACAGATCGGAGGATTCTCCACGAATCCCGGAGGATTCTCCACGAATCCCGGAGGGATTCTCCACGAATCCCGGAGGATTCTCCACGAATCCGGAGGATTCTCCACGAATCCCGGAGAGTTCTCCACGAATCGGAGGATTCTCCACGAATCCCGGAGGATTCTCCACGAATCCCGGAGGATTCTCCACGAATCCCGGAGGATTCTCCACGAATCGGAGGATTCTCCACGAATCCCGGAGGATTCTCCACGAATCGGAGGGTTCTCCACGAATCCCGGAGGATTCTCCACGAATCCCGGAGGATTCTCCACGAATCGGAGGATTCTCCACAGATCGGAGGATTCTCCACGAATCGGAGGATTCTCCACGAATCGCGGAGGGGATTCTCCACGAATCCCGGAGGGGATTCTCCACGAGTCCCGGAGGGGATTCGCCACGAACCCCGGAGGGGATTCTCCACCAATCCCGGAGGGGATTCTCCACGAATCCCGGAGGATTCTCCACGAATCCGGGAAAGGATTCTCCCCGAATCCCGGAGGATTCTCCACGAATCCCGGAGGATTCTCCACAGATCCCGGAGGATTCTCCACGAATCGGAGGATTCTCCACGAATCGGAGGATTCTCCACGAATCCCGGAGGATTCTCCACGAATCCCGGAGGATTCTCCACGAATACCGGAGGATTCTCCACGAATCCCGGAGGATTCTCCACGAATACCGGAGGATTCTCCACGAATCCGGGAAAGGATTCTCCCCGAATCCCGGAGGATTCTCCACGAATCGGAGGATTCTCCACGAATCCCGGAGGATTCTCCACGAATCCCGGAGGATTCTCCACGAATCCCGGAGGATTCTCCACGAATCCCGGAGGATTCTCCACGAATCGGAGGAGTTCTCCACGAATCCCGGAGGATTCTCCACGAATCCCGGAGGAGTTCTCCACGAATCGGAGGATTCTCCACGAATCCCGGAGGATTCTCCACGAATCCCGGAGGGATTCTCCACGAATCGGAGGAGTTCTCCACGAATCCCGGAGGATTCTCCACGAATCCCGGAGGATTCTCCACAGATCCCGGAGGATTCTCCACGAATCCCGGAGGACATCATTCACGAATCCCGGAGGAGATTCTTCACGAATCCCGGAGGGGATTCTGCCCGAATCCCGGAGGGGATTCTCCCCGAATCCC
Source organism: Armigeres subalbatus (assembly GCF_024139115.2). NCBI lineage: Eukaryota > Metazoa > Arthropoda > Insecta > Diptera > Culicidae > Armigeres > Armigeres subalbatus. Next base: position 326,195 of record NW_026942680.1, on the reverse strand, counting down.
GGAGGACATTATTCACGAATCCCGGAAAGGATTCTCCACGAATCCCGGAGGGGATTCTCCACAAATCCCGAAGGGGATTCACCACGAATCCCGGAGGGGATTCTCCCTGAATCCCGGAGGATTCTCCACGAATCCGGAGGGTTCTCCACGAATCCCGGAGGATTCTCCACGAATCCCGGAGGATTCTCCACGAATCGGAGGAGTTCTCCACGATCCCGGAGGATTCTTCACGAATCCCGGAGGGTTCTCCACAGATCCCGGAGGAGTTCTCCACGAATCCCGGAGGATTCTCCACGAATCCCGGAGGATTCTCCACGAATCCCGGAGGATTCTCCACGAATCCCGGAGGATTCTCCACGAATCGGAGGATTCTCCACGAATCCCGGAGGATTCTCCACGAATCCCGGAGGGATTCTCCACGAATCCCGGAGGAGTTCTCCACGAATCCCGGAGGATTCTCCACGAATCGGAGGATTCTCCACGAATCCCGGAGGATTCTCCACGAATCCCGGAGGAGTTCTCCACGAATCCCGGAGGATTCTCCACGAATCCCGGAGGATTCTCCACGAATCCGGAGGATTCTCCACGAATCCCGGAGGATTCTCCACGAATCGGGAGGATTCTCCACGAATCCCGGAGGATTCTCCACGAATCCCGGAGGGATTCTCCACGAATCCCGGAGGATTCTCCACGAATCGGAGGTTCTCCACGAATCCCGGAGGATTCTCCACGAATCGGAGGATTCTCCACGATCCCGGAGGATTCTCCACAGATCGGAGGATTCTCCACGAATCCCGGAGGACATTATTCACGAATCCAGGAGGGGATTCTTCACGAATCTTGGAGGAGATTCTTCACGAATCCCGGAGGGGATTCTCCACGAATCCCGGAGGGGATTCTCCACGAATCCCGGAGGGGATTCTCCACGAATCCCGGAGGGGATTCTCCACGAATCCCGGAGGGGATTCTCCACGAATCCCGGAGGGGATTCTCCACGAATCCCGGAGGGGATTCTCCACGAATCCCGGAGGGGATTCTCCACGAATCCCGGAGGGAATTCTCCACGAATCCCGGAGGGGATTCTCCACGAATCCCGGAGGATTCTCCACGAATCGGAGGATTCTCCACAGATCGGAGGTGATTCTCCACGAATCCCGGAGGGGATTCTCCACGAATCCCGGAGGGGATTCTCCACGAATCCCGGAGGGGATTCTCCACGAATCCCGGAGGGGATTCTCCACGAATCCCGGAGGGGATTCTCCACGAATCCCGGAGGGGATTCTCCACGAATCCCGGAGGGGATTCTCCACGAATCCCGGAGGAGTTCTCCACGAATCGGAGGATTCTCCACGAATCCCGGAGAGTTCTCCACGAATCGGAGGATTCTCCACGAATCCCGGAGGATTCTCCACGAATCGGAGGATTCTCCACGAATCCCGGAGGGGATTCTCCACGAATCCCGGAGGGGATTCTCCACGAATCCCGGAGGGGATTCTCCACGAATCCCGGAGGGGATTCTCTACGAATCCCGGAGGGGATTCTCTACGAATCCCGGAGGGGATTCTCCACGAATCCCGGAGGGGATTCTCCACGAATCCCGGAGGGGATTCTCCGTATGAAGAGGGAGGGAAGAGAATAGCACTTTTGAAAGCAAAAAATGCAATTATAAAACAACATTTTCCATAAAGAGATAAAAATTGTTACCGGCGGGTAACATTTGTATACTTTTTGGTAAATTCGAGCGTGAAGAAAAACATTGTTAGATTTGTTTTTCAAACGGTGGTTTTAAACCTTGCGTTGGGTGGTCGAGACGCGTATCAAAAATGAGCGACTTTGTTCAGTGTGATACAGAAAAGGGAGGAAAGACGGAAATATTGAACGCAGGCTTTCCATGGGTGGATGAGTCTCCAAAGGCCAAAGGCCGGACGAACGAAGCGAGAGCAGTGTTCGACAGTGTGGTTTCTGACTCTGATGCATAGAGAGGTGCTTTTTCGCGAGAAATTTATTATTGCAGTTATAATCCGTGGCCTCGTTGCCGGTCACGAGTTAGTGAATCCCTGTAATAAGGATGCCCAAGGGCCAAAAATTGGTCGGCAACCGCCTCCTCGAGCTGATTCCGTACACCGCAACCGGATTCGGCCACCCGTCAGTGGTTTTATAGTTGGCCGTTCACATCACCGTCCGGCATATAGGGGAACGGTTCGCCACTTCATCTCATAGCTCCTATTTCCATCCTATCAAAAACAAAGCTATGGAAAGGAATTTGGTTTGTTTATTATTTTTGTGATTTTTTTCAGCAGTGAGCACGCATGTTGACAAAAAGAAGCGACGAATTTGGTGCCGTATTTCTTTGTTTAGCGATGAGATGGATATATGTACAGTGAGATGGAGATCAGAACATTTCCCCTAGTCGATACCTGCGACGCCGCCCGCTGACCCGGTAAAGCAACTGCCGTCCGTCAAACACACCACCGCCGCATCAAAGCTCGTCGGCTGTGAAATCACCTAGCCACCTATTAGACCCGGAACAAAAGAGGACTTTTGAGTCCACCCTAGACGGCTGCCGTGGCTAGACCAGCAGCTAGGGGTTTAGGTCAGTTCCCTCCAGGAACTGAGCGGTCCCGGGGCCGCATAAAATAGTCTTATAAAATGTTCCACGTAAAAAAATACAAAAATTCCACTGTTCATGCCAATTTCAGTAGTTATGACCAGATTAGTGAGAGTTGGCTGTAGAGAAATTAGGTACTCTATTGTTGTTTTGTAATCCGTTGATTTACTCACACACTGCAATGTGATATACTTCACTTTTGTCAAACAATGTATTTAGATTGATTGTTGTATAACAATTATTGCCTTTTGCTACTACAAAAACCCTTAACTGATTATAAAAGACCAAATTTTCAGTAAATCACGACAGTTGATATTAACCATTACCAGTGAATCCACTCACTCTTACAGAAATTGTACTGCAACAGAATGTAATAAACCGTGTTCGATTAGTGCAAAATAAATCAGTTAATCGTTAGTGAAAACATCCTGTGAAAATAATTAATATATGAAGAAGTTTTCAAGTAGAAAACAAAATACGTATCTGTTGATACATAAGTGAATATAGCGGAAGTAAATGGAAGTTTGAACTATTTTAACCTTGAAACATCCTGTGTTTGAATTATTATTATTATTTATTCAGACTAAGGCCGAAGTGGCCTGTGCGGTATATAAGAGTCTTCTCCATTCGGCTCGGCCCATGGCTACACGTCGCCAACCACGCAGTCCACGTAGGGTCCGCAAGTCATCTTCCACCTGATCGATCCACCTTGCCCGCTGCGCACCTCGCCTTCTTGTGCCCGTCGGATCGTTGTCGAGAACCATTTTCACCGGGTTACTTACCTGTGTTTGAAGCCCACCTCATTTTAGCACCAAGAATCCTATCGCCCTTATGTGCGCAAACATCCGCAAATAAACAATTACACAATTTTCAACGAAGTAAATTTTTTTCCACAAAAATTAAAAACTTTTAAAGAAAATATCAATAAAGAGTTTAATTAAAAAAATATAAAAAATTCCATAAAGAAATATAGAAAATCATTAAAACTGAAGGTTTGAAGTTTTTGGAAAATTTCACCAGATTTATTGCTTTTTTGTGGTTTTTATGAAAATTTTCTTATTTTTTCATTGCTCTTTATTGACGGGTTTGGCAGGTTTTGTTCTATTATTGTCAGGGCGGTTTTCTATAACTGATTATGCTCAAATTTGGCACAAACGCTCTTTGCATATCAAAGAATGCTGCGGCCAAATTTTATAAATTTTGGTCAATAAAAACCCCCCTCACAATAATAGAACAAAACCTGCCCGTCATTTCCCGTATTTTGTGGATTTTTTTTTATTTTTTATGAAAAAAAAAATATTTTGTGGAAAATTTTTATTATGTGGAAAATTTATATTATTGCTAATATTGATCCATTTATGTAAATTTTGTATTTTTTCCGTGGAACATTATTGATTTTTTTTATGGAAAATTCTTATTTTCTGCAATGTATTTTTAAAAACGCTAATTTTTTTGTTTTGTGGAAAATTCTTAATTGTGGAAATTTTATATCTATTACCCATGCCCTGATTTCTTTATTGGCAAATTCTTATTTTTTATAGAATATTTATAATTCTTCAGGAACTTTTATTTTGCTGCCATTCTGGATAGAATTTTTTCTGAATTCCGAATGGGATTCTCTTGGAATTCCTTATGTGATTCTCATTTAACTGCGGATGGGATTCTCCGCTTGTCTCAGATAGTAGTCTCAGCGAATCTCAGATGAACTTTTTACTGAATTCATGTTTAGACTCTAAACTAAATCAAGGTGAAATGGTGAACACATTCCTCGTGGTAGTATCTGCGAATCCCTATAGGAATTAATTGAGAATCCAACCTGGGCCTCGTTTAGAATTCTATCTGGTTTATGATTCGTAGAGTACACTTATTTTTACGCGGTTGAAATTCGTCAACTTTTTGGTTAACCTGAACTTTTATAAATGTTTGAACACCACATTTACGTTCTAATCTATTTTTGTATTTTTTTTTCTAGGTGTCATTTCATTGTTTCATTGCACTCAGTATTAGTTTTGAGAAATTTCTAATCGCTATTGTTATCAACGTCAGTTCTCAGTAAAATACTCAAATACATTTAACTCAATTTTCGATGGTATTAGAAGCATACCACAGTTAAGTAATCGGTCCAATAGTCAATCTAGCCTGTCAGGCAACAAGAAGTTTAATTTTTCCATTAACTTGATTGAAAGGTCAACCTGAAATTGCCATTCATCCAATGCTTCCATCAAAGTTACACTTTATGATTGATTAAACTAAGCGCTCAGACCTCTCGCCTACATGGTTAGGACTAGCTTTCGAAATCACTAACTTTGACGTTTACATGTCTGGTGAATTAATTCCAACGACTGTTCAGAACTAGGGCCCACTCTTCAATTCACTCGCACATAACTTGTATCACCTCTAAATATAGTACCGCATAGTTTGACTGATAGTAATCTGTGTAACCACCTCTAACCTGTGCGGTGCGCAATGCAGTTCGGTCGACATCTGTCGTCATCGATCAAAGCCTGCACGCTCCACCGAAGCAATTGAGAGTCAATTTAAGTTCTCCAGCACCCCGACGCCACACCACCCTCCTCGATCGCACGGAGTCCGTAACGCAATCACAAGTTTTTCCCATTGCAGCAGTCCGCGATACGTTTTATCATTACTCCAGCTCACAGCCGACTGCCTTTTTGAATTATGGATGGATTATTCAACTTTTGCATCCTTTGCGGCATTTTTCCCATCCGTAAGGCACACGCACATAACCTCCAAAGGGCTCAATACCAACATGCTTCATAAAAAAAATCCCCAACCACGCCAAAACCGGAGTGCCTACTGCCCGAACATGTCGATAGTATTCTGATGTCTCGCTCGAATCGGCTCCACATTTCCTTATCAAAACCGATATAGATGGCACCGTTTTTGCAATCTTCTGTTGTAAAGAGCTGTGATGAATAAAATATCAGCTCTGCTTCAATCGCAAAGGAATGGCAGTCCAAGCGTATGTCCCAATAGTATCTAATGGTAATATGAACCTAACTTAGATAGGAATTCCAATAAAAGTATTGAGACACGCTCTGTTAGAGTGATGCGGACGAACACATACATGCAAACATTGACGAGTTGGATTCCTTTCTTATGAAAGCTTGCCGCTATGTTATACTTTCGTAAAGGGTTCGATAATAACGAAAAACGATTTGCAGGAAATTCAAATTACGTTTTAGAATGTTGGTAAGCTCCGAGGTTTAGCTCAAAAATGAATCATATGAATAGGAAGGATGCACAAGCGGTTGCGATATTTGTAAAAAGGAAGACTGAATTTTCTTCGTCTTCTAAGCTGTCTACGTTTATTGCTAATAACAATTTAACTCAACTTAGTGTTCTAAACACACTTGAGTTGAGTGGCGTGCCCTTGAAAATGCGAGAAGAATTAAATTTGGATTCCGAGAGGCTTGTGCTTAATACTAGGATTCATTCGTTCAGGAAATCGTTGTAACTAAATTTTCAAATGGCTATATTTCAGTAGTTTTTCATCCGATTTCCTCAGTTTTTTCACTAATCATATAGCCAGCTCTTCTAGAACATTACAAAATATTTTGTCTTGTGGTGTTTAATTTTATGCTAGAACTGCGGGACTAAAGTAATGGATTTAGAAAAATGCATTTTCGTGATATACCGTCGTCGAGGGTGACAATGGGTCAAATGGGGGTGAGAATGGGTCACTGTTTCAACTACTTAGAATGCTTGTAGAATAGATTGAATGTATCTGAGGACAAGAAGACTTAAATATAAGAGACCTTTTTGAACGATTTTGCCGTACGACCTCCAGACTGCCGGTCATCGCTCTGACCCATTCTCACCCCCAGACCCATTGTCACCCCCGATGGCGGTACTCATATTTTATTACTGATAATGATATCTATCCTTCTGGTGATGATGGAAATATTGAAATAACGCATAAAAGACTAAGCATATGCGGTATTTCGAAAAATTTCGTTTCAGGTGGTTCGAAACGAAATTCCGCGGAATTTCGCGAAATTTGAGGATGGCGAAATCAGATTTCTTGATTTCGTTTCGTTTCGTAAAATTACAAAAATTTCGCTAGAAAAAGCTAGCTTATAACGAAAATTAACGGAATTCCGCGAAATTTCGAAACTAATTTAGACTTAAGCCATACTGTTTCGTACGATCGAGTATTATAAAAAAATTTGGCTGCGCCGCTGAGCAAAATCATGAAACTATTTTCAAAACTTAATGTCTTACAAATTTTTCTATTAAGGCCTACTACATAATCCCTTCTGAGTCGACAAATACGTATTGACGTAGGACTTACGTCTCTCTTTACTATACCGGGTGTCATTTCAAAATATTCAAATCGACCGCGTTACGCTGTGTTGAAAGATTTTAAACGTTAATAGCGTTCGTCTCAGTGGACGAATTTCTGCGGTAAGCCCCTCAATCGACAGATTTCAAGTATGCCTTTCATGTCGATGCTTGGTAAGACCCGACAAACTTGTTTCAATAGGCATGAAACTGTTTTCAATGAAAAACATTGAGATCAAGGGAACCTATAAATATGGGTACCGCATAATTCTTGCATCATTCCATTACCACGTTCTGATTGGTGCAGACACCAGCGAATGAGCAGCCGCTGGGTCTGCCGAGAAGCCATAAAATAGCGCAACGCGATTTTTTCCTTTCATTCTGACCGGGACAAGCGAAGCAACCGCATCATCGATTCACTCTAACTTTCACCTACTCAGTGACTGAGTAAAATTGTATTGCCATCTCTTTTCTTCCTACGGAAATTTTACTCAGTTTCTGTCAAAAGCAGGATTACTCATAGTTTTGAGTTGTCCTGCTTTTGACGGAAATTGAGTAAAATTTCCGTGGGATAGAAAGAGAGAGCAATACAATTTTACTCAGTCACTGAGTAGGTGAAAGTTAGCGTGTTGAACAGCACTCACACCTTTTAGCAGGGAATGAAGTCGGCACTGACCGCTTTTTCGGCTCGACACCATCGAAGCCACCATCATCAGCCGAAACCTAGCCAGTACAGCAGTCCACCCTACAGACCCGACAAAGCAGCAATGCTGAGCAGATACCGGCAGCAGCAGCAGAGTCGAGCCGAGACCGGCCGGCATCGGTGATGAGCTGAGACAGATGTCCAAAAAACAAACGGTTCTTCAGAAAGCCAATAATAGAAATCAATATCAAAGATTTCAATACCCTTCGGGAAAGAAATTGTACATGGGTGCCAAATCCAATATTCTAGTGATAAAATTTTATGCGTGATTTTCATAAATAGCGTCAAAACTAACAGTGGATAATTTTTCTGATTTAACCGCGAAGTGGACGAAGGACTTCGCTTGACCATGCCTAAAAAAACATAAGATGTCCAAATCTCGCACATAATATTTGGATATTTGGATAAAAAAAACACCGATAACAGCTCAAACATTAATAAACTATCAATCGATTTTTCATCAAATGTTGGATTTTTTGGCATTGATCAAGAAATATCTAGATAAACATTGTTTGATACTGACCGCACACAAAGCGAACGTGACTGAATGATCGTCCCATGTTACCAATTCTAAATCTTATCACCCGAAATCCCATGTCCGGGTGTTTCCTTCCATCTACTACTAACAATGTTGTCTCAGAAAAGAACACGTAGGGACACGGCAGGTATTTCCGTCCATCGTCGTAGGGGCTTAAACCAACGAAAGCAACGTACATTTGCTACAACTCCACTATGGCAGAACGTTTCTCTCGAGCTTACGATTTGGTACGTATGAGTTTTACAAAAAAGCGTCTTTTTTATTGGTTTTCGAGACTATGACGAACAGACGAAAATACCTGCCGTGTCCCTACTTTTCACCTGAACTGCAATTCTAAGCTCGCTTGCCCGGCTTATTGGCCTGTATCAAGCGAAAAGGAATTAGGAAATAGACGCCAGCAGCGAGCAACAAGCGTAAAAAAGAAGAAGCCCTTCTCGAACGCGTTGATGATGATGACGCTTTGGCTGACAAAGAAGCGGGATACAAGACACTGGCTGATTGGCCCACCAATTGGGAAGCAGAGAAGATTCAAAATAAGGTATAAAATAAAAGTGCATTCGCTCGCAGAGCATTCAGTCTTTTTTATACCACCACTAGAAATTCGCGGTTATTTGAAAAGATCGTTTTCTTACTTTTTGGACTTAGCCGAAGCAAACAGCCTTTTTCAAGGCTCTAAGAATTAAAAATAATGTTCTCCTTCAGTCGCTATCGCACGGATTAGGAGGCCCTACATCCCCTGCTGGGCCAACTTGTGGCTTATTTCAGGCAATCCTTCAGTGGGAAGGTTGCCACTGTCGTGGCTAATATTCCGTGACCGGACAGATACTTCGTGAATTGTCTTTGATGATTCTTGTTCGAGGTAGATTTGATTTCTGTGTCGGTTTGATTAGAAGATTTTGCCAAGGAATGGTATGCAACGCCGATTATTTATCCAAAATAGTTGATGTGAGAAATTTGGACATATTATGTATCATAAAGGCATGGTCAAGTCAAGTCCTACGTCCACTTAGCGGTTATGTCACAGACATTACCCACTGTTCGTTTTTAGTTTTCTTCTATAAAACGTCTTCGGTGATTTGCTACAAATGTCCAACAGAAAACGAAAAATATCTTCAACATTCTATCCCATTTTTTTTTTCAAAAGTGACTCGACTCAATATTCAAGACGTCAGGCTCAGAGTGTAAATGTAATCAGATATGATACAGAGCAGTAGAACTTTGTCAAAGAGGCAAAGTCGTGGCGTGAATTCCTAATGCCCTTGTGAAGTATTTTTAGAGCGCCTCTTTTTTATTAAAGGCCAACTTCTTCACAGCTTATGCCTCAAACCAGGTTTAAGCGCATGACTAAGCACCGCTTAAGAGTTAAGAAGGCCCTAAGGAAAACATTGAACGAAGCACATGATTTTGCGTTCGATTGATTTGAAACATGGTTTTCGTCTTCGAGTTTTCAGAATAACTTCGTTTACAATACATATTTAGTCGCTTACAAAGTTGGCTTCACATGAATTACCTTTTCAACAAATCAAAGATTCCTTTCACGTGGCGCTCACGGAGACGCAGAGACTTCCTCTTATAATCTTATAATAATGAGTATCAAATTAATTTTCCTGTCCTTATCCTAAATTGACTGTAAGTGCGTGGCTGGCTCATACTGTCCATAGCAGCTGTTTCTTACACTCAATTGAAGTCGGAAAGTCGGAAGGAGAAAAATTTGGCAACAATTTTTGCATGCCTCATATGAACAAACACATATACAAGAACAAACAGAAAATAGCTTGGTTCGTTGAGTTGATTGTATATAAGACTATATTTTTCTTGATTAATGACTTCTAGTCAGATTCGATGGATACGGGGAATTGAGTGATATTCCATTGTTATTAGCTGGTTATGAAACAACTTCTCGCAAGGGCAGCTGTTGTATAATTGGTAATACGTCCGTGTACTTAATGAAATAGTGTGGGTTCAAGTCCCACCGGCAGCCGAATTTTTTTTCGCAATATCTCGTGAAAAACACATCAAATGGCAAACTTAACTATGTGTATCAAAATTGAACATCTTTTCCAAAAATATAAGACTATGGGTTTCCTATAAAAAGGTTGAATTTGAAGGGAAATGATATCCTTTTGTTACAAGTTTTTGTAGGAGGCAGTAAAAATTATTTCTTCTTACCTGGCAAACTGCAGTCGTAAAAGCTTTGCGATCACATTTCTGAAACACAATCTGAAAGACATATCTTTGTGCATTTTGAAAAGGTGCAGAGGATTCGTCTAGCGAGCAAATGTTTGCTATTAACAATTCTCTATCTGCGTATACTATATTCGTATAATCTGGTTTTGATTGACGTATGCTTCAACATAATCACATATCTTAAATGAAATAAGGTTTTAAATAGAATTTTAATCAAAATATAAAAAAAAATCCACAATTCCTATATTATTATATACATACTTATTGATATAAAGCTGAACTGATATAAAACTGATCAGATTCGGGAGCACCCACTCCAGGATGAATTCCTTTGAAAGCGGCACAAATGCTGGGGTATTGCCTTATCGCCAATGGTAAACGGCAACACGGCGATTTCTCGCTTAACTTTTCAAAAGGACCTAAGTAAATTTTTTTTCATGATTTAATTTGAGTACTGCAATCAAAAGCTTTCATGTTGTTCTGTTGATTGCGCAATTCAAATTAATTCATGAAATACTGCTTCTTCTGTTACTATATAATTCTGTTGGTCGCAAAGCAGTTAGGTATTTGATTTTGAAAAAAATAAATCAGAATTGCGTACCAGGGAATCAATTTTTCTGGAATGCGCATGCGAAACAAGTGACAAAAGATAACCAACGACAATTTTTTTAACCAACGACGAATTTTTTTGTCAGCAACAATTTGGTTGCTAACTCTTCATCCCGTTATTTTGCATTATTTCTACAGCAAATTTGGTTTTTTTTTGCAATCGTGGTTTCTGATTTCGATTACAAAAATAACATTGTATTCTCGGAAATACCAGAGCATGCGAGGCAAATGATTCTTGTCATATTGTGTTCGGGTTCTGATAAAGATTTGTCAGTAACAAACTCAGTTGTTGACAAAGAGTATATTGTTAGGCGTTGCTCGAATATTGATTCCCTGTTGCGCACATAATGTAAAATTAATTCAATAAAAAATCCGCGGTAGAAAAAAATAAATTTCGTTTCGTTTCGAAAAATTTCGAATTAAATGGACGTTGTTTTCGTATCGTTTCGAAGTTTCGAAAGTAAATATATATTTCGTTTTGTTTCATTTCGAATCAACACAGACATTTTTAATTTCGTTTCGTTTCGTTTCGTTGGGAAAAAGTGTCTTATTGCATAAAAAGACATCACCTAGAGTCTAAGGGTTTAAACTAGGCGCTATGAAAAACGTTGAAAACTCCGAAACCAGTGAAGTCATCCGATTTCGACCCATCTCTAATATAGCTTTTCTCCTCACTGGTGTGCCGTTTTTTGCTTGCAAATAACGGAGGTATGACCTCCGAACGAAGGAAGTCTGGAAGAAGTTTCATGAAATTCCTGCTTCACGGACAGATCAAAAGTTACAGAGGAACTATACTACCCATGATCGCATAATTGTCCCATATGGGTAGGAAATCCAGCAAAGATGGGACTGATATGTCATTATAGGCAGTATATGAGTGTAAAAGAAGTGAGCACGATTGGTGTCAACCGAAGAAGGGCTTACCTCCAGCGTTATGCACCAGAGTTAAACACTCATGAAACGAGTTTGAGCCACAGGAAAAAATATGTACATTAACAAAAGCGTATTTAAAAATATCATGCAAAACTATATCATGTAAAAAAATCATGTCTAAAACGTTCATGTAGATGTTTCGACATGGTGGGATTGACGAATCGAGGCTCCTGGCACCGGCCTACTCTTCACGTGGGGTAAGTGCTTCTATTGACTGTAAGCCTCAATGATGGCCTCTGCATATTTTCGCCAATCTATGTGCTTCTTGAGGTCATATGAGAGGTCGATAGAAACAGATTGGTCCCGTTTATTGGAAATCGAGACTTTGATCGGCAAATTATCACTACCATGGAGATCTTGGACCACCTTCCAAGTATGGTCCAGCATGGACCCGTTCATGTGACCTGGTCAGGGTTGTGTTTTGGAAAATCAAAAATAGATAATTCCTGAAATATGGTTATCTAAACAACATTGTACCATTAAAATGACTGAAACTAATGATCAAAATTACTAAACTATTGTAAGTATTTCAGTATTCATTTATTTACACGCTCAATAAAGTGCGATTCTGCCGCCGCGCCCCGCCGCCGCCGACGACAGTTTTTGGCCCGCCGCTTAACTATGATTTTCCGAGCCGATTAAAATTCGAAGAAGTTCGCAGAATTTCCGATAGATATCCCCAACGCATAACGTTGAAACTGAATTTTTCGTAAAAATACCAATGATCTTCTTGAAAAAAATACTAAGAAGAACTAAAAGTGAAAATTCTGAAGGGCTACCCGAAGAATTTCTCGTTGAAATAGAATTTTTGAACGAAGAAGGGTCGTTTGACAGAACGCTATTTGACTGAAAGCCAAATGTTGTTTTGCCAAATATGGCATTTTACCGAAGAAACCATTTAGCCGAAGCCCATCTAGTTATTACATAATGTTAAAAATGTCGTTCGGCCAAACAGTTCCTTTGGCTGAAAAAATCCGTTGGCCGATAAGCTCAATTTACCGAAATGGTTGTTTGACGTTTAGCCATTTGACCGAAATTGACATCTGGCTCAAAGTGTGTTGAGTGTTTGGAGTGGAGTGTGTGGAGTGTTTTGCAGAAAGGTCATTTTCGGGCCAAATGGCTATTTCTGCAAAACGACCAAAGGGCATTTTCGGCTAAATGATCTATTTGGCATAACAACAAATTTTGTTTTTTTTTTATGTCTAGTTTGAGTGTTCGAAGATATTATTGTGTCGATGCTTGGAAGGAGTTACATACTTGGAGAATTGGAAAACAAACATGTTTGGCAGCTGTTCGATTTTTTGATGGATATTGGCGGTAGTGCTCGATTAACAGCATTACATAGAGGATGTTGGTTCAAAGATTCTAAGTATTAATTTAAGCGTAATTACTATTTCCCCTTTTTATATGGAACAAAGCAATGCAGAATCTTATTTTACACATTTATTTTTCATGATCTTTCCTCCTTTTTATTCAATCATATGTTTTCTTCGTTATACTTCCCTTCTCCACTTTTCCCTAGCTCCTCAACAACTTTCATCACTTTGAACTCCTGGGACCGCATTTAACACCAACTTAATATCGTTTGGTCGTTTGACCAAAAAAGTCGTTTGGGCAAATAGGTCATTTGACCGAAAATACCGTTTGCCAAAAAGTTCGTTTTGCCGAAAAGGTCATTAGGCCGAAATGGCCGTCTGGTTGAAAGGTCATTCAATCACTAACGAACCGACGTGTCACCCCATGGAAAACAATTCAAATTTGCTGCCCACGACGCCATTATGGTTCGGTTCGGCAAATGCTGGGTAAAGCGTACCATTGGTACTTCGCTTACCTGAAGGAATAAAATAGACCCCATCTCGCGGTCCTTAGCCTCCCGGGATACGAGCAACCTTAGGGAAGATCGGGTAACCAACCCCTAGACTAGCGATTGGAAACTCGGTTCGTGGAACTGCAAATCTCTCAACTTCATCGGGAGCACACGCATACTCGCCGATGTGCTCAAGGACCGTGGATTCGGCGTAGTAGCGCTGCAGGAGGTGTGTTGGAAGAGATCAATGTTGTAAACGTTTAGAAGTAATCATACCATCTACCAGAGCTGCGGCAACACACATGAGCTGGGAACAGCTTTCATAGTGTTGGGCGATATGCAAAGGCGCGTGATCGGGTGGTAGCCGATCAACGAGAGAATGTGCAGGTTGAGGACCAAAGGCCGGGTCAGCATAATCAACTCCCATAGCCCACACTACGGAAGCACTGCTGATGATAAGGACGCATTCTACGCGCAGCTGGAACGTGAGTACGACTGCTGCCCAAGCCACGACATCAAAATCGGAAGTTCAGCGCCCACCGACTGACGAACGAAAACGGCCTACGACTAATTGGTTTCGCTGCCTCCAAGAATATGCCCATTCGCAGCACCTACTTCCAACACAGCCTTCCGTATCGGTACCCCTGGAGATCAGCTTTGCAGACAGAATCACAAATTGACCACGTTCTGATTGATGGACGGCCCTTCTCCGACATTATCGACGTCAGGACATATCGTGGCGCTAAATCGACTCTGACCACTATCTGGTGATGGTTAAACTGCGCCCAAAACTATCCGTCATCAACAATGTTCGGTACCGACGACCGCCGCGGTACGACTTAGAGCGACTGAAGCAACCTGATGTCGCCACTGCATACGCGCAGCATCTCGAGGCAGCCTTGAGGGAAGTTAAGGATGCCATCCAACAGCTAAAGACCAATAAATCAGCTGGAAAGGATGGTATCGGAGTTGAGCTCATCAAGATGGGCCCGGAAAAGCTAGCCACTTTCCTGCACAAATTGATAGTCAGAATCTGGGAAACTGAACAGCTACCGGAGGAGTGGAAGGAAGGTGGAAGAAAGGCGACAAGCTGGAGTGTGAGAACTTTCGAGCGATCACCATCCTTAATGCCGCCTACAAAGTGATATCCCAGATCATCTTCCGTAGTCTGTCACCATTAGTGAATGAGTTCGTGGGAAGTTATCAAGCCGGCTTCGTTGACGGCCGCTCGACAACGGACCAGATCTTTACTGTACGGCAAATCCTTCAAAAATGCCGTGAATACCAGGTCCCAACGCATCATCTGTTCGTTGATTTCAAGGCGGCATACGACAGTATAGACCGCATAGAGCTATGGAAAATTATGGACTAGAACAGCTTCCCTGGGAAGCTTACCAGACTGATCAAAACAACGGTGGATGGTGTGCAAAACTGTGTGAAGATTTCGGGCGAACACTCCAGTTCGTTCGAATCGCGCCGGGGACTAAGACTAGAAGGTGTAACGGGTGTAACAGGGGTAACGGGGTACGATTTTCAACAGATCCAGTCAATTTATTTGTTTCGCGGATGACATGGACATTGTCGGCCGAACATTTCCAAAGGTGGCAGAACTGTACACCCGCCTGAAACGTGAAGCACCAAAAGTTGGACTAGTGGTGAATGCGTCAAAGACAAAGTACATGCTTGTGGGCGGAACCGAGCGCGACAGGGCCCGCCTGGGAAGCAGTGTTACGATAGACGGGGATACCTTCGAGGTGGTCGAGGAATTCGTCTACCTCGGATCCTTGCTAACGGCTGATAACAATGTCAGTCGTGAAATACGAAGGCGCATCATCTGTGGAAGTCGGGCCTACTACGGGCTCCAGAAGAAACTGCGGTCAAAAAAGATTCGCCACCGTACCAAATGTGTCATGTACAAGACGCTAATAAGACCGGTTGTCCTCTACGGACATGAAATATGGACAGTGCTCGAAGAGGACTTGCAAGCACTCGGAGTATTCGAGAGACGGGTGCTTAGGACCATCTTTGGCGGTGTGCAAGAAGACGGTGTGTGGCGGTGAAGAATGAACCACGAGCTCGCCTAGCTCTACGACAAACCCAGTATCCAGAAGGTAGCTAAAGCCGGAAGGGTACGATGGGCAGGGTATGTTGCAAGAATGCCGGACAGCAACCCTGAAAAGATGGTGTTCGCTTCCGATCTGGCAGGGACGAGAGGACGTGGAGCGCAGCGAGCGAGATGGGCAGACCAGGTTAAAAACGACTTGGCGTGCGTGGGGCCTATCCGAGGATGGAGAGATGCGGTCTCGAACCGTGTATTGAGGCGTCAAATTGTTGATTCAGTGCTATCTGTTTAGATGTAGACTAAATAAATGAAATGACGCCATGATGAAAAATCATCGAACACTACCGCCACCCCCATAATGGTTCGCGAAGTTTGCGTACCTCTGCCACCAACCTACCATTATTAACATTGCAGCGGAGTTATGTCTTAGCTCATTTGACAGGAGCGATCTCCCGCAAAAGCGAATGACCGTTAAAAAGTGTGGGACAGTCAGAGAGCGCCAGTGACACGTCGGTTCGTCGGTGATTTAATCGTATGATCCATTCGGCCAAATGGCCCTTTCTCTCAAACGGCCATTACGACCATGCGGCATTTTCGACCTGTTGACTCATTCGGCAAAACGACTATTTCGGCCAAACAACCTGTTAGAGACAACGGTTTTTCCGGCCAATCGTCGCTTTGGCCAAATGAAATTTTTGGTCAAGCCGTTTTTCATTTATAACTGTTTCGCACGAAATATCTTTCCGTCGTATGATTTTCGGCCAAACGACCCTTTCCCATTTTTTGTAATTTTCTGAATAATTTTTTGAGGAATTTCCTATGAGCAAAACAAAGAATGTGCCGTAGTTTTTCTTAGCGCATGATAGCAATAAGACATGAGAAAAGTTATGTCTGACGGTTAGCATAGAAGAGGGTTTTCAATTACTGAACGGATATCCTATCGTAAAACGGTCACCCCAAATTACTTATTATTTGTAATTTCCATATGGCACCCTTACCTTTAGTGGAGGTAGGTTCTTATTGATATTTCCTATTATTGTACACATATGTTTCCTTTCGTTAGTTGAAGCGGTATGACGTAATTATTCTATCACACCAATATAATTTTTCATAACAAAATTGACTTCCCCACATCAATGGTGAAGCAACTTTTACCCCCATTGAAGCAACAATGTATCCATAGGGTACGAAGCGATTTTGAATAATTGATTAGATGAAATAAATCTAATTTTAAAATCAATATTTTATCTATTAGCTAATGTAACGAAACTGTATATTTTCAATCACCAACGATAAAAACAAATATTTTCTTTTCTCATTTCAATAATACTTCCAGTATAAGAACATTTACCCTACAGGATAAACTCTAATGCTATATAGAGGCAATAAACATATCTCCCATTCGATGGTTCATATTTGTATGTATCTTCTCACCCCAAAGATCACGAGTTCAAATCTGAGGTAGGGGGTTTTGCTTTTTTTTGCACGTTAAAACAGTTTTTTCGCCATAACTTCGGAACGCAATGTCCGATGGATCTAATTTTCAATAGCAAACAATGGGATTGAATTCTACGTCGAATGGAACTTGTTGCGAGCAAATTGGATAATGCTAAATACCAAAAAGTGTGTTTCACATTTTTGTACACATACACACAGACACATACATACACACATACAGACATCACCTCAATTCGTCGAACTGAGTCGATTGGTATATAACACTATGGGTCCCCGGGCCTTCTATCAAAAGTTCGGTTTTGGAGTGATCCTATAGCCTTTACGTATACTTAGTATACGAGAAAGGCAAAAATGCAGACATAGGCAGGTTGCTAAAATAAGGCAGATTACAGTGGGTTGGACATGTAGTGCGTATGCAGGAAGAGAGACCAGCAAAAGAACTTGCAGAGAACCTGGAACATGACGTTGGCTCTGGGGTGTGCAATCGAGGAAGATGCGGAAGCAGCCGCTGATGTGGGGATTTGCTCTAAATTTTTTAAAAGGTTCCTACTACACTTTCCAACACTACTTCAGGAATTTGCTCGGAAAGTCCTTTAGAAAATTCTCTTAGGAATTCCATCAGAAAATAGTTCATTCTTTAATAAATTTCCGAATGAATATATTTTATGTTTTACTAAAGGAATTTCCCGAATAGAACCTGAATGGATTATTCTTTCTAAAATAGAAAAACTCAACAGACATTGTCATAGGATTTTACGAAGGAATTCCTAATGAAATTTACTGAGAAATACCTGTAGGAATTAAAAAAAAAATCATAGTTTCCTCCAGAAATTCTTTCAGAAACTCCACCAAGCGCATTGTTGGCATATTTAGGCAAATTTCAGGAAAATATTATATTTTATCGAAAACTTAGTTATTTTGAGATCAAAACGACTGAAGTGCATCTAAATCCTAAATTTGAAATAACTTTTGAAAAAATGTATTACCAATTTGCTCTATGACACCGAAATCTAAATCTGCACTTAGGGGTCACGAAAAAGTAAAGCAGGATTTATTGTTAAAATTTGATTAATCAAAATCAAAGAATAACAAAATAGTGGTAATTCAAATAACATTTTGAAATCAGGTATTGATTAGTATCGCCGGCAATTGACTATTTTGATGATCGGCAAACGCAGAATATTGCAATTTTAATCCACTGAAGTCGGTTTTTATACGGGCGATTCCTGTGTGAATCAAACCCCGTTATCCAAAAATCCACGGTAAAATTGTTTTTTTCAGCCATTGATTTTTGACGTAAACTACGTCTAAGGGGAAGACTCAGATACAGGGTGTAAAACCGAAATTTCCAAATTCGAGACCGTCACGAAATTAGGATAGATTTCAAACGCTAATAGCGTCTTTATCTTTCGATGGATTTTCGACATTTGCTTATCAATCGATTCAGAAACTCTCCAGCAATTTGCCAATTCTATTGTTACTATTGATTATCAACGTTAAACTATTGAAAATGTTATTTCTTTCCAAACCGGGTGAAAATTCAATTCCGTTCATAAATCCCCAACACGGACATCAGATTGCAGTAAGGTACGGGCCTTTTGATCCACTGCTTCGTTTTCCCTGTGTATAAAAAGCCCCGTGTTTCGCGTGCGCGCGTCATTTTCATTCTGGATGTCACGGCGAGCGGACCAGGGCGTCCAGAAGCGGTCCCAGTGACAACGGCTGTCTCAGCGGTGTGGTGGTGCGGATGAAATTTTTCGGTCGGTGGTGGTGGCGGTCGTGGAAGCAGCAGCACATCATTTTCATCCGTGTCCCATCTTCGGCGGATCTGGCAATCGACGGCGTTCGTTGAGCCGAAACATCGATTCGATCGGTTTGCAACTATTTGGATGTTGTCGGCACAACATGAAATTTTCCCGCGAGACTCTAATTTTGTATTTTTCCTGTTGATGATTGAAAAAGAAATCGGTTCCGAGATGAAAAATTAGGATAGATTTTAAACGCTAATAGCGTCTTTATCTTATTTTCGTCATTTGCTTATCAATCGATTCGGAAAACCTTCAGCAATTTGCCAATTCTATTGATACTATTGATTATCATTAATGCTTAGTTTTTTTTCTACAACAAATATGATTTTGAAAAAGTATCACCGGCGCGTGCTTACTCGCAATCTACATGCTGATACATTTACAGTTACATCAAACAACTGAAAACCGAAATACGCCACTCTAAAATTACGAGGTGACAATGCTAGAAAGAGACAAATATAGGAATAACACGGTGTGTAGTGCCTCCCGAGTCACCTCAAGGGAAGATCCATTAATTACATAACGCAAAAATTGGGCATTTTCAACCCCTCCCCTATGTTACACTTTTGTATGAAGCATCTAAAAATTATGTATGGGTCGTCACACTTCGCCCAACCCCCCCTCACCACTCTAAGCGTTACGTAATTTGTGGACGCTCCCAAGAGCCACTTTCATTGATGGTAGCCGATCGTTAGTACTTCATATCAAATATCATATCATATTATAGCATATCAAAGAATATTGTGGCCAAATTTCATAAAATTTGGTCAACAAAAACCCCCCTGACAATAATAGAACAAAACCTGCCAAAGCCGTCATTCCTCTTACATCATACAAGAAAATTTAAACTGAGCGCTGCTAATGTTAATGACGACGACCGCGCGACCAACACCATCGCCGGGATTAAAATTTCCGCCGATGCCGAAGGTGGTACCACGGTCTGCTCTCCGCGACATCTCGAACGAAATGGCTCGCGCGCGCGGAAGAGCTGCTTTCTTGTAATCAATAAAGTTGAACCTGTAGCCACGCCCCTTTGGGGAGTGTGTGACGGTTACACAATATTTGCCGTCATACCGGACAACAAAGAGGCGGGATTAATGAGCCATCTTTATTGATTATAAGAAAACTGCTCTCCCGCGTGCTCGTGGCATTTCAGCACCTAAAAACTTATGGATGAGTTGAATCATCGTATGTTTTCTGTATGTATGTAGAATCACGAGCGCGCGTAAAACAGAGAAGCTGCAAAAATGTATTCGCATGGATGACTATCTACCAAAATTATAAGTCTTTCTCTGAATCGTGCTCTCGTGATTCTACTACCGACGGAAAACAATCTGCTATCACCAAGCAATTAAGTTTTACTTTGATCAAAGTTCATCTCGCCTCAAGTTGTGACTTAAGAGCTACTTTCATTGATGGTAGCCAATCGTTAGTAAGGGAAATTACGGCTTTGGCAGGTTTTGTTCTATTATTGTCAGGGGGTTTTCTGTAACTAATTATGCTCAAATTTGGCCTAAACATTCTTTGCATATCAAAGAATATTGTGGCCAAATTTCATAAAACTTGGTCAACAACCATCCCCCCCCCCCTCCACCCGAAAACAATAGAACAAAACCTGCCAAAGCCGTCATTCTTCCTACATCATACAAAATTTTAAACTGAGCGCTGCTAATGTTAATGACGACGACCGCGCGACCCACACCCTCGCCGGGAATAAAATTTCCGGTAGGAGCTCCTCGAACGGTAGGAGCTCTCGAACGAAATGGCTCTTGCGTGCGGAAGAGCTGCTTTCTTGTAATCAATAAAGTTAAACCTGTAGCCAGGCCCCTTTGGTGAGTGTGTGACGGTTACACAATATTTGGAGTCATACCGGCCAACAAAGAGGCGGGACTAATGAGCCATCTTTATTGATTGTAGGAAAACTGCTCCCCCGCGCGCGCGTGGCCCATTCCAGTTCGAGACAGCAGCACGTACGGACGTGTTTTTTGTTCGCGCATTTTGACGTTAACTACGTCTAAGGGGAAGCCTCGGATACGGGGTGCAAAATGAAAATTTCCAAATTGGGGACCGTCACGAAATCATGTAAGATTTCAAACGGTAATGGCGACTTTATCTTTCGACGGATTTTCAAGATTTTGTTATTAACAGTTTCGGAAACTTTCCACCAATTTCCTAATTGTATTAAAACTATTCATTATCAACGGCAAACTATTGAAAATGTTATTTCTTTCCAAACCGGGTGAAAAATTCAAAATAATCAATCCTGTTCTTAAATCCCCAACACGGACATCAGATTGCAGTAAGGTACGGGCCTTTGATCCACTGCTTCTTTTTTCCTGTTTATAAAAGCCTCGTGTTTCGCGTGCGCACGTCATTTTCATTCTGGATTTCATGGAAAGCGGACCAAGGCGTCCAGAAGCGGTCCTAGCGACAACAGCTATGGTGATGCGGATGAAAATTTTCGTTCGATAATGGTGGCGGTCGTGGCAACAGCAGTACATCTTTACATCCATGTTACAAGCCGCATTTTTGGATCTGGCAATTAACGGCGTGCGTAGAGCCGAATCATCAGATGGCTGTCGCGCAGTCCAGTAGTTGTTGTTGCTGCATCGGCGGAGTTGCTGAGCAAATTTTATTCCAAATACACATGGGATATTGGAAAAATCGGTTCTTCTCAGGACTTCCATTCTATACAAAGGAAGATTGAGGCGAGGCGAACTTTTAAAAGTGCAAATTAACCGCTTGGATACGCCATATAGTTACCTGGCGTCCGTAGCAGAATCACGAGCGCGCGTCGGAGGGAGATGCTACAAATATGTATTCGCATGGATGGCTTCAGTGGCAGTCAAGTTTAATTCTTTCAAGATTCTTATTTGGTTTTGTTATTCCAGCCTATGGCGTGGGTCGTTTGGTCGTTAGTGATTCGAAATATGCATTATTGGGAATTAATCGATTCTTCTCATGGACACCATTTTAAACATAGGAAGATTGAGGCGAGACGAATTTGTTCAAAGTATGACGTCGTAGCAGAATTACGTTGCCGTTCGTAGCAGAATAACGAGCGCGTATTGTTATTGTAGAGAGCTGCTGCAAATATGTATTCTTGCACTGGCACTAGATTCTTCATTTCACCAAACTGTTTTACGTAGTTTACGTCGGGCGGTCGTGTCTTGTACACAACCCTTATGATTTTTCATCCACGCCGATTCACGCCACCGCCGCCGCCGATAAAAGTCAACGGCGCGCCGCCGTGACGCCGTCGCCGCCGGGGCAAAAGTGACCAACACGCCGCCACCGCCGATTATATGACCGGCGCACAGGATGGATTCAACCCTATTTGTGGTTGTGTCAACAATAAATATTGTTATTGTTGCAGAATCCGGTTGATTCTAACACATTTTCTCCGTGCAAAAATTGAAAAAAAAACAAATTCCATTAAATTTCATATGGAACTTCCGAACAGTTTTCTGCGGAAGCTCTCTAGAATTTTCCTTGAAAACTCCGGAGCATCTGTCAATGATTTTCCCATTGAAACTCCTTAAAGTTTCTCGCGCATATTCCGCAGAATTTTCTGAGTATATTTCGAAAATTATTAAACAGAAGTTCTCAAAAAATTTCCGTGGATTTTCTGAACATTCTCCTGTAAAAATTTGGATCAATTTCTCATAGAAATTCTGAAGATTTTTCCACTAATATTTTTCCTTGTGAGTTCTAAAGAGCTTCCCTTGAAAATTCTAAAGAATTCAAAGAGGTTTCCGTGAAAAATTCGAAAATAATTTCCAAATGAATATTTTGGAAAAAAAATAATTTTGGAATTTTGTGGAGAAGTTCCTTAGACTTTCCCCGTGAAATTCTAAAGATTCTCTCGTAAATGCGAGAAAAAAAATGATAAAAAAGAATGCTATAAAAAATAGCCACGCCGATACACGCCACCGCTGAACAAAACGGCTTTCGGCGTGACGCCGAAAACGCCACCGCCGACAATTTTCGAACCAGCGCACACCTTCTAGGTTAGATAGACTCGAAACGTAATTGAGATTAACTCAATTAGGATTTTATTTTAAATACGTCTTTGAACCGCTTTATCTCGAAAACGCACTTAGGAAAAAATCGCCATTGGGGTTTTAATTATTAAATTAAGCTAAAATTAATGTTCACATATGGTGTAAAGGGCTCCCTTCTTAGCCGTGTGGTAAGACGCGCAGCTACAAAGCAAGACCATGCTGAGGGTGGCTGGGTTCGATTCCCGGTGCCGGTCTAGGCAATTTTCAGATTGGAAATTGTCTCAGCTTCCCTGGGCATAAAAGTATCATCGTCCTAGCCTCATGATATACGATTTACGATTGCAAAAATGGTAACCTGGCTTAGAAACCTCGCAGTTAATAACTGTGGAAGTGCTTGATGAACACTAAGCTGCAAGGCGGCTCTGTCCCAGTGTGAAAAATTTTGCTGTCAAGTTTTTTCACCCGTTTTTGTTATTTGGCTGGTGGACAATTGTATAAACTACTTTTTTTTTAAATATTAAGTGTGATTTTAAATATTAAGTGCAGTGATGTGGTGCCTACGCTGGTTGCAACCCATTCATCCACGTTTCGGATACATTCGGTGAGAGGTTCCAATTTTATCTCTTTTTTGTGTTATGTGCATCTTTATAATTATTAAATCATTGTAACATATAATAGTGCCTTTAGGCTAATATTTAGTTGGGATTATTGACTAAATGACTTGACTCTGATTTTATCGCTTTCGATACAGAGAAAGAACAAGCTTGCATGAGCGTTCTGTATTGAAAGGATAGATTGTAGTTCACCCAACTAGTTAATCTCTGGTTTTATTTTTTTATGTCTAAATATTGAGTTCGGCATTTGAAAAATTAATTATTAAAAATAACAAGATGCTTTAACAACTTTTATAACACAGTGTTTGAAAATAGTTTTCAAGAAATTCTACCCGGGTAGAGGAGGACAGCAAAACAATATCAATTGATACTTTTATTATATGCATGAATGAATAGCAAAATTTGATATTAGGTTGTTATATCAATTGCTAAAATAGAAAAAGTAATGGCAGAGATTGTTCAAGCGAATAACTCATGAATGACTTATTTTGGCATTGTAGTATCAAATTAATAGCAAAATATTTGCAAAAAAGAAAATACCAAAATCAGTTATTATTGATATGTTGAAAACTCAAATGATGATTGAATGACAAATTTGTTGTGATAGCAAAGTTTGTTTTTCATTTGTTGTGCTGCTCTCCTTACAACAACACATGAATAACGGATTTTGATAAAATAAGAAAGTGTGTTTGTTATTTTATGTTATTCATGAATAGCATAAAAGTAGCAAAACCTGATGTCACAGCAAAGTTTATTATTTTTATGTTATTAGTTTGATTTTCGTCTCTACACGGGTATACATTCAATATTTTACCCTTCTGATGTATTTTCGATTAGTGGGAAGTATTACATGAAATGTCCACAATCTGATTCATATTGTTCTTACACTTATGTGTTATATCATATTTAAAACTTTATCTACGTTCTGGGGGAAAGGCCCATGCTAATTTTGGCTTAGTTCTTGTCAGCGATTAAACAAATCAGTTCTATAGTCTTTAAGATGCAAGAAATTTTTAACGAAGGAAAGAGCTTTCCGATCTAATCACCACCGATTGTATGTCGTTTGTCTCTTTTATCCTCTGCAAAAGTATTAGTGCAACTCTCAGCGATAGCCCTAATATTCTCAGTGGCTGTTTGCCAATTTTCTTTCTTCCTTAAATGTACGATCCGAAAGAATGAGATACTTTTCCATAGCAATCAATTTGTTACTAAAATTAGGGTTTTTATAGCAGCTACAAGTTACATATAAGACAATTTCTACATTATTTGGCAATTTTGTTTATGGGAAGCATGTGTTTGTCCATCTCATAGAGTACTCATGCATATTCATTAGGAAAAGATCATCGCTACCGCCTATTGGTGGTACAGCTAAAAATCATGTTAAAATTCGTATCTGTATTTTTTGTTGACAAAAATCATAAGGGTTGTGTACAAGACACGACCGCCCGACGTAAACTACGTAAAACAGTTTGGTGAAATGAAGAATCTAGTGCCAGTGCAAGAATACATATTTGCAGCAGCTCTCTACAATAACAATACGCGCTCGTTATTCTGCTACGAACGGCAACGTAATTCTGCTACGACGTCGTAATTTGAACAAATTCGTCTCGCCTCAATCTTCCTATGTTTAAAATGGTGTCCATGAGAAGAATCGATTAATTCCCAATAATGCATATTTCGAATCACTAACGACCAAACGACCCACGCCATAGGCTGGAATAACAAAACCAAATAAGAATCTTGAAAGAATTAAACTTGACTGCCACTGAAGCCATCCATGCGAATACATATTTGTAGCATCTCCCTCCGACGCGCGCTCGTGATTCTGCTACGGACACCAGGTAACTATATGGCGTATCCAAGCGGTTAATTTGCACTTATAAAAAAGTTCGCCTCGCCTCAATCTTCCTTTGTATAGAATGGAAGCCCTGAGAAGAACCGATTTTTCCAATATCCCATGTGTATTTGGAATAAAATTTGCTCAGCAACTCCGCCGATGCAGCAACAAAAACTACTGGACTGCGCGACAGCCATCTGATGATTCGGCTCTACGCACGCCGTTAATTGCCAGATCCAAAAATGCTGCTTGTAACATGGATGTAAAGATGTACTGCTGTTGCCACGACCGCCACCATTATCAAACGAAAAATTTTCATCCGCGTCACCACAGCCGTTGTCGCTAGGACAACGCTTCTGGACGCCTTGGTCCGCTTTCCATGAAATCCAGAATGAAAATGACGTGCGCACGCGAAACACGAGGCTTTTTATACACAGGAGAAAAGAAGCAGTGGATCAAAAGGCCCGTACCTTACTGCAATCTGATGTCCGTGTTGGGGATTTATGAACGTGATTGATTATTTTTGAATTTTTCACCCGGTTTGGAAAGAAATAACATTTTCAATAGTTTGCCGTTGATAATGAATAGTTTTAATACAATTAGGAAATTGGTGGAAAGTTTCCGAAACTGTTAATAACAAAATCTCGAAAATCCGTCGAAAGATAAAGTCGCCATTACCGTTTGAAATCTTACATGATTTCGTGACGGTCCCCAATTTGGAA